>NC_091259.1:28201818-28504848 GCF_042477335.2 Ovis canadensis | reverse complement strand
AGAGTCCCTTGGACTGCAAGGAGATCCAACCAGTCCATCCTAAAGGAGACCAGTCCTGGGTGTTCGTTGGAAGGACTGATCTGAAACTCCACTTTGGCCACCTCATGCAAAGTGTCGACTCATTGGAAAAGACCCTGATGCTGGGAGGTATTGGGGGCAGGAGGAGAAGGGAATGACAGAGGATGAGATGGCTGGATGGCATCACTGACTTGATGGACATGAGTTTGAGTGAACTCCGGGAGTTGGTGATGGACAGGGAGGCCTGGCGTGCTGCGATTCATGGGGTCGCAAAGAGTCGGACACGACTGAGTGACTGAACTATACTGAACTGAAAGCAAGAATCACTGGCTTAAATGCTTTCAGGTCCCTGGGAGGTTCAGGAAACAGCGTAAAGAAGTTCAAGAGGGGGAATGTGGTGAACTGAACAATCAAAATCACATTTTTGGAACCTCTGATCAGGCCACATGAAACATGACTGTGGATTATGGTTTTCAACCACTGTTACAGATTGAACTGAGCAACATTGGTGGGTTATGTCATGCAGGTAGCTGACAATAGAACTAGACTCATGATTCCTTAAAGATTAGGGAAGAGGAGAAATCTGAATTGTTTATCCCATAAATTCACCATTTAATGTGATGCCATGCCAATACATGTAGATGCTCACCAGGAATTTGTTGGATGAAAAATAAATTAAAAATAAGTAAATAAAGTCTTGGCAGTACCCCTGTATTCCTTTTCTTAGTCAATTCTATCTCCATCTGCCCCTTCCATTACTAATCAAATTGCAGATTTTAACAATCAATATTTGTAATATCTCTTGAATATGTATTTTCATGTATCTTCACATTGAATACATGTTTTCAGACACTCATACTGAATATGTGTTTTCAAACATATTTATATTGAATACATATTTTCAAATATTTTTGTTGAATATGTGTTTTTGAACACCAGTGCTTCCCCGGTGCCTCAGACAATAAAGAATCTGCCTGCAATGCAGGAGACCCAGGTTTGATCCCTGGTTTGGGAAGATCCTCTGGAGAAGAGAATGGCTACTCACTGCAGTATTTTTGCTTGGAGAATTCCATGGACAGAGGAGGCTGGTGGGCTACAGTCCATGGGGTTGCAAAGAGTTGGACACGACTGAGCAACTAACACTTTCACTTGTAGTATCTCTTGAATATGTTTTTTCCTATATTTACTATCCTTTTCTCACTGCCAACTCAGGTCGATGACATTCCTTGCCTTAGGTTACTGCAATCAATTCCTAAAGATCTCCCTTCCTCTAAGCTTGCCTGCCTCTAGTCTCTTCCGCATTTTGCAAAAGAGTGTCCTACTTAAAATCTTTTGGTGCTCTCAGATGAAGTCTAAATGTGCTAGGAAAACATCTGTAATACGGCCCCTTCCTCGTCTGCTGTGGCTCCTCCTCAAGCCCTCATCATTCCAGCCTTGCTGAGCTTCCCACAGTTCCTGAAGCACACCATGCATGTTACGTTTGGTGTGCTCTTCTTTCTGAAGAGAATGCCTTTCAGCCTTCATTGTTCTGTTCATCTTTTAAGACTTTGGTTCCTCCAGGAAACTTTCCTAGCCAATTCAGTCTCAGATAGCACCTCCTATTTTTGTCCCTCCTTGTGCCTTCAACACATTATATTTCTTTTTTTTTATTTTACTTTACAATACTGTATTGGTTTCGCCATACATCAGCATGAATCCGCCACGGGTGTACACGTGTTCCCAATCCTGAACCCCCCTCCCACCTCCCTCCCCACACCGTCTCTCTGGGTCATCATTGCATTTAACCTCACTAGTTTATTATTGTGTTTCGTATCCTACTGCTAGCTCCTTGAAACTAATGACCACATCTGTCTCTAGTTCCTTGCACAAGGCAGCCACCCAGCAAAGGCAACCCTTATCACTACTACTAATAACTAATTTATTATATAGTGATCATATACTCAGTATATGTTAATTGAGGATATTTAAGAGGAGGTACAAGGTAGGATATAAGTGTTAGATATATGAGATACCAATCTAGGATTCAATTGAGAGGAAATTTTCATAGAAGAGATGGTATTTGGAATAAGCAGTGATCATGTGCTAAGCTTTGAGATTATCAAGGTCCTGTCTAGTACTTGTCACCATAATCACTGATGGATTACTGCTTATAAACATAGACATTTCCAAGAAGCATTCTGAATTTTAGTTCATTTTCTTTTGTAATTTAAGATGAAGTAACACTACCTTTAAAATTGTACATAAAAGTGGACTCACTTTTACGTTGAACCGTAGTAATATTAAGGGGTATCACTGTAGCCCAGTTTCATGAAAGCTGTTATCTGGTTTTAGAGAAAAGTGACTAAGGTCCTAAAACTCCTTTTTTTGTCTTTCAGAAGTGGCTTCATAAACTTAATTTGAAAATGGAATGTTAAAACATAAGATACAGGCAGCAGGTTAATTCTGAGACTCTGCTTGTATTAAATCATTTTAGAGCTTTGTTAATTATAACTTGTAAATCCTAATCAGGCTACATTAAGAGGCTAAATGGAAGGTTATTATCTTACTCTTCCTCCCATTTCCATACTCTGAGACTAAAATAAACACATCTACATTACACTCAGAATAAAAATAAACAGTTCAGAGTAATTACTGAGAAATACATTTTTAAGTAGGAAACACTGATTAAGATTGTAGTTTTAAAAAACAAAAAAGCTACTTGTGTTTTTATTTCCTTATACAAAAGAATTTTTCTTCTTAAATTATGTGAGTGCTGAGATGTTTATTTTTACTGTAGAGTGTTGTCTGAATGTTTGGGTTTAAAAAAAAAAAACAAGCCAGTAATTAGCTTGCTAAAATCACAAGGCATTTCTTGCCATAATGTAAATCTTCATATGTAAATCTTTAAAATGAAAGACTATACACAGGTACATTGATAAATCTACACTGAAAAAAAAAGATTTTTAACTTTACTAAGAATTATCACCCACACCACCATCAAATCTACTTATTTGAAAGTATTACTGTGAGATGGAAAATGAATTATTATGTGCTAAACTCCTTTGGAATTGTTTTAAAACACAAACCATTTTTGAAAGAACTCAGTTAGCTCCGAGCAAAAAAAATTCTTTTTAATTTTCTGATTATTTCAGTTTAGCCTTTATTTATGTGCATATAAATGTTTTAGAAGTAGTATTATTTCAACTAGGGGACAGCAAACTCTGGCCCAGATAGGCTGCCTGTTTTTTAATTTAAAAAAAAAAGTTTTATTGGATCACAGCCATATTTGTTCCATTAAGTATTATTTGTGGCTGATTTTTCCACACAATGGCTAGTTGAATATTTGACAATGGAGGTCACCATATGGATGGCCTACAAAGCCTAGACAATTTATTATCAGACCCTCTAGGTAATAGTTTGAAGATCCCTAGTTTAAATAATACTGCTATCCAATGGTTTATCGTTGTAATCAGAAATTTTTATTTATTGAATATCTAAAGCCAAAATGCAAAGGCGATTTTTCCCCTTGCAAAATTTTCCTGACAGTTAAGAAAATACACTATGTAAAATGCTATTAGCCATTTCTTTATTCATTGCTTGTTTGCTAGTCTTGTCGTTGCTCAGTTTTCACAAGATCAAGTGAAATTTCATTCTTGTTTTCTATAAATTTGAAAGTCACTACTTAATGCAAGGTACTCTTATGCCTCCTCCTATTCTCCCATCCAAGAAGATTTTGAAATACAAAGTATTCTCTGTGATGATGAATCTGGAACTTTTCTCTCTGTTTAATTCCAACTTATAATATTAAACATAATATTAATTATGTTTAATATAATTATGTTAAACATAAATATTAATTAACATAATCCATTTCCCTTCTGTTTAGAAGTACTTCAGCTGATTTATTTGCCTTGTCATTCACTACTACATCTCTTCAAATTACACATCTGAAATGAAGTTGTTCAGTCTTGTCCAACTCTGTGACCCCATGCGCTGTAGCCCACCAGGCTCCTCCATCCATGGGATTTTCCGGGCAAGAATACTGGAGTGGGTTGCCATATCCTTCTCCAGGAGATCTTCCCAACCCAGGGATTGAACCCAGGTCTCCCGCATTGTAGGCAAACGCTTTACCATCTGAACCGTACTTAATTAGTAATTGGTGAGTGTAATAGAATTCACTTATTAGGGATGGGAACTATAGTTTAAAAATTCCAGAAAATGATAAAACAAATCTTGAAAGCTCACTTTATCATAAGTAGAAATATATGTTACTAATACTTACCTTAAAAAGATAGTTGTAGAATTTTAGAATGTTAGGATATATGTTGAGAGAGTCAGCAGAAAACAGTAGTTTTCAAACTTCAGTGTGCATTAGAATCATCTGAATAGCTTATTAAAATACAAAATTTGGAACCAACTCTCTACAGTTTCTGATTCAATTAGTCTGAGGTGGGCCTGAGAATTTACATTTTTAAGAAGTTCCCATTTGATGCTGATGCTGCTTCCGGGGAAACCAGACTTTAAGAACTGTAATAAGGAAGGAATGGCTGACCACTCAGACATTACCTCAGAGAGTTATCAGGATAGTATGTGTTCTCAGCCAGTAGGCCTGTATAAATGTTAGGCTTGGATCATAAAGAAGGCTGAGCACTGAAGAATTGATGCCTTTGAATTGTGGAGAAGACTCTTGAGAGTCCCTTGGACTGCAAGGAAATCAAACCAGTCAATCCTAAAGGAAATCCACCATGGATATTCATTGGTAGGACTGATGTTGAAGCTGAAGCTCCAGTACTTTGGCCACCTGATGCAAAGAGCCAACTCACTGGAAAAGACCCTGATACTGGGAAGGGCTGAAGGCAGAAGAAGAGGGTGGCAGAGAATGAGATGGTTAGCATCACCAACTCTATGAACATGAGTGTGAGCAAACTCAGGGAGATAGTGAAAGACAGGGAAGCCTGGCATGCTGCAGTCTGTGGGGTCACAGAGTTGGTCATGACTTAACGACTGAACAACACAGCAATAACTCAGCCCTGTTGTAAACTCAGAAGAGATCTGATACTGTGACCCATACTGTTCAAATCCGAGAAACATAGATAAGCCAGAATCTCCATTTATTGCAGCTACTATGTGAACCAGATACTTGGAATGATAGAGCATGGTCTCTTATATCCTATATTTTGATGGACACCCTGACAATACAAGTTCTTGCTCTTTGAGCACCTTTAAAAAGTAGACTAATAAATATCTCTTTATTTTTGTTGTTTCTGTTATTAATGTTGCTTGGATTTTATTTCAACTCTGGCTTATTTCCTTTAGGAGACTTTCATTAATGCTTATCCTCACATTTATAAACTATACTTTAGGATAGGGTTGCTTTCACAGAGGTAGCTAACTGCATACATTATCTATTTCCCTCTTATCAGTAATCGGAGAAGGCAATGGCACCCCACTCCAGTACTCTTGCCTGGAAAATCCCATGGATGGAGGACCCTGGAAAGCTGCAGTCCATGGGGTCACTGAGGGTCAGACACAACTGAGCGACTTCCCTTTCACTTTTCACTTTTCTGCATTGGAGAAGGAAATGACAACCCACTCCAGTGTTCTTGCCTGGAGAACCCCAGGGACGGGGGAGCCTGGTGGGCTGCCGTCTCTGGGGTCGCACAGAGTCGGACACGACTGACCCGACTTAGCAGCAGCAATAATCTTACTGTTTCTTTTTTCATTTTTAATTGAGGCATAGTTGATATATGATACTAATATTATGTAAGTTGCAGGTATAAAATACAGTGATTCATAATTTTTACAGGTTATAATCCATTTACAGTTATTATAAAAGACTATATTCCTTTGTTTTGTAGTATATCCTTCTATTGTATTTTATACATAATACCATGTGCCTCTTAATTTCCTGCACCTGTGTTAGCCCTCTCACCTTTCTTCTCCCCACTGGTAACCACTAGTTTGTTCTCTATATCTGTGAATATACTTCCTTATTATATTCACTAGTTTGTTGTATTTTTTAGGTTCCATCTTCCTTATCCATTCATCTAGTGATGAACACTTAAGTTGCTACCATATCTTAACTATTATAAATAATGCTGCTATGAACATTGGGGTGTGTGTATCTTTCAAATTAGTGTGGTGTGGTTTTTTGTTTGTTTGGTTTTTTGGACGTATACTCAGGAGTGTAATTGGTTAGTCAAATAGTAGTTCTGTTTTTTTTAGCTTTTTGACAAGAATCCATACTTTTTTCCACAGTGACTGTACCAATTTACATCCCCACCAATAGTAGACGAGGGTTCCCTTTTCTCCACATCATTGCCAACATTTGTTATCTGTGTTCTTATTGGTGACAGCCATTCTGATAGGTGTGAGGTGACAGCTCATTGTGGTTCTGATTTGCATTTACCTGATAATGAGCTATGTTGAGCATCTTTTCATGTGTTTGTATGTCCTCTTTGGAGAAATGTCTGTTCAAGTCGTCTGCTTGTTTTAAAAATTAGGTTACTTGTTTTTTGATATATGAGCTGTTTATATGTATCTTGGATATTAAACCCCTTATTAGTCATATAATTTGCAAATATTTTCTCCCATTCAGTAGGTTGTCTTTTCATTTTGTCATGATTACCTTTGCTGTATAAAAGATTTTCTCCTAGGAGTTTTATGATTTCCAGTCTTACATCTAGGTCTTTAATTCATTTTAAATTAATTTTTGTATATGAGTGTTAGACTGCATTCTAATTTCATTCTTTTGTATGTACCTATCAAGTTTTCTCAACTCCACTTATTGAAGAGACTATCGTTTGTCCATTGTATATTCTTGCCTCCTTTGTCATGGATTAATTGACCAAATTATCATTGACTAATAAATTATTAATTAATTATTAAATAATTATTTCTGGGCTTTCCAGTTCCATTCACCTGTGTTTCCCTTTTAATGACTTTACCATACTGTTTGGATTACTGCAACTTTGTAGTGTAATCTGAAGTCAGGGAGCTTGATTCCTCCAACTCTGTTCTTTCTCAAGATTCCTTTGGTTACATGAGGTCTTTTGTCTTTCCACACAACTTTTTGAATTTTTCATTCTAGTTCTGTGAAAAATGCCATTGGTAATTTGATAGCGATTGCATTGAATCTGTTGATTGCCTTGGGTAGTATAGATCATTTTGATAATACTGATTCTTCCAATCCATGAACATGGTCTATCTTTCCGTTTGTCTCATCTTCTATTTCTTTCATCAGTGTCTTACAGTTTTCAGAGTATATGTTGTTTGCCTCGTTAGGTAGATTTATTCCTAAGTATTGTATTCCTTTTGATGAAATGGTGAAATTTGTCTTAATTTCTTTCTGATACTCCATTGTTGGTGTACAGAAATGCAATGTATTTCTGTGAATGAATTTTGTATCCTACAACTTTACCAGATTCATTAATCTCTAGTAGTTTTCTCTTGTGCCTTTAGGATTTTCTGTGTGTGTTGTTATGTCACCTACAATCTGTGACAGTCTTACTTTTTCCCTTCCAAGATGGTTATCTTTTATTTCTTCTTCTTCTCTGATGGCTGTGGCCAGGATTTCAAATACTGTGTTGAATAAAAATGTCAAAAGTGGGCATCTCTGTCTCATTCCTGATCTTAGAGGAAATGCTTTTAGCTTTTCACATTCCAGCATGGGGTTAGCTGTGGTTTGTCATATATGGCCTTTATTATGCTGAGTTTTATTCCCTCTATGAACACTTTATGGAGAGTTTTTATAATAAATAGATGCTGAATTTTTCGAAAGTTTTTTCTGCATCTATTGAAATAACCATGTAGTTTTTCATTCTCAGTTTGTTAATGTGGTATATAACATTTATTGGTTTACAGATAATGAAAATTCTTCTCATCTGTGGGATAAATCCCACTTGATCCTGGTGTATGATTCTTTTGATGTTTTGTAGGATTCATTTTGCTAATATATTGCTGAGGATTTTTGTGTCTGTATTCATCAGTGATGTGAAGTGAAAGTGTTAATCACTCAGTTGTGTCTGACTCTTTGTGACCCCCATGGACTGTAGCCCACCAGGCTCCTCTGTCCATGGAATTCTCCAGGCAAGAATACTGAAGTGGGTAACCATTCCCTTCTCCAGGGTATCTTCCTGACACAGGGATCAAACCCAGATCTCCTTCTCTACAGGCAGATTCTTTACCATCTGAGCCACCAGGGAAGCCCCAGTGATAGTGGTTGATAATTTTCTTTTTTGTGTGATGTCGTTTTTGGTATTAGAGTGATGCAAACCTCATGGGATGGTCTCAGGAGTATTCCTTGCTCTGCAGTAGTTTGGAATATTTTGAGAAGGATTATTCTCTAAATGTTTGATAGAATTCACCTATGAAGCCATCTAGTCCTGGACTTTTGTTTGTTGGGAGTTTAAAATGGTTGGAGAGGAAGATGATGCTTATGACTTCAGTACAGATTATGCATAATAGAACCATGTCCTTTTAAAAAGAGTTTTGTTGGGGATCATTTTTAACATTTTGTGCAGACTGCTAAACTATTCTGCATGTGATGTACTGGTTTCTTATGGGTATAATAAGTGTGTAAATTTTGAGTATGCATATACTGATACAGTCATTTAAAAAATCAGACAACTTAAAAAAATGCTGATTTAATTTAATTACTGGTAATTCGGTTCAGGTCAGTCACTCAGTTGTGTCTGACTCTTTGCCACCCCCTGGACTACAAGAGGCCAGAATTTTCCTTTCCGTCACCAACTCCTGCAGCTTGCTCAAACTCATGTCCATCGAGTTGATGATGCCATCCACCATCTCATTATCTGTCATTCCCTTCTCTTCCTGCCTTCAATCTTTCCCAGCATCAGGGTCTTTTCCAATGAGTCAGTTCTTCACATCAGGTGGCCAAAGTATTGGTGCTTCAGCTTCAGTATCAGTCTTTCCAATGAATATTCAGAACTGATTTCCTTTAGGATTGACTGGTTTGATCTTGCTGTTCAAGGGACTCTCAAGAGTCTTCTCGAACACCACAGTTCAAAAGCATCACTTCTTCAGCACTCAACTTTCTTTTTTAAAATTAATTTATTATTTAATTGAAGGATAATTGCTTTATAGAATTCTGTTGTTTTCTGTAAAACCTCAACATGAATCAGCCATAGGTATACATATGACCCCTCCCTCTTGAACCTCCCTCCCATCTCCCTTCCCATCCCACACCTCTAGGTTGATACAGAGCCCCTGTATGGGTTCCCTGAGACATACAGCAAATTCCCATTGGCTATCTATTTTACATATGGTAATGTAAGTTTCCATGTTACTCTCTCCATACATTTCACCCTCTCCTTCCATCTCCCCATGTCCATAAGTCTGTTCTCTATGCCTGTTTCTCCATTGCTGCCCTGCAAGTAAATTCTTCAGTACCATCTTTCTAGATTCCATATATATGTTAGTATATGATACTTATCTTTCTCTTTCTGACTTACTTCACTGTAAGTTCTGTATAATAGGCTCTAGGTTCACCCACCTCATTAGAACTGACTCAAATGCATTCCTTTTTATGGCATGCTCAGCTTTCTTTATGGTCCAACTCTGACATCCATATATGACTACTGGAAAAGCCATAGCTTTGATTAGATGGACCTTTGTCAGCAAAGTAATGTCTCTGCTTTTTAACATGTTGTCTAGGTTTGTCATAGCTTTTATCTCAAGGAGCAAGCGGCTTTTTAATTTCATGGCTATAGTCACCATCTGCAGTGATTTTGGACCCCAAGAAATAAAGTCTCTCACTGTTTCCATTGTTTTCGCATCTGTTTGCCATGAAATGATGGGACTGGATGCCATGATCTTAGTTTTCTGAATGTTTAGTTTTAAGCCGGCTTTTTCACTCTCCTCTTTCACTTTCAACAAGAGTCTCTTTAGTGCCTCTTTGCTTTCTGCCATAAGGGTGGTGTCATCTGCATATCTGAGGTTACTTAAATTTCTCCTGGAAGTCTTGATTCCAGCTTGTGCTTCATCCAGCCTGGCATTTCACATGGTGTACTCTACATATAAGTTAAATAAGCAAGGTTACAATATACAGCCTTGACATACTCCTTTCCCAGTTTTGAACCAGTCTGTTGTTCCATGTCGAGTTCTAACTGTTGCTTCTTGACCTGAATGTAGATTTCTCAGGAGGTAAGCAAGGTGGTCTGGTATTACCATCTCTTAAGGAATTTTCCACAGTTTGTTGTGATCCACACAGTCAAAGGCTTTGGCATAGTCAATAAAGCAGAAATAGATGTTTTCCTGGAATTCTCTTGCTTTTTCTATGATCCAGTGGATGTTGGCAGTTTGATCTCTGGTTCCTATGCCTTTTGTAAATCTAGCTTGTACATCTGAAAGTTCTCAGTTCATGTAATGTTGAAGCCTGGCTTGGAGAATTTTGAGCATTACTTTGCTAGCATGTGAGATGAGTACTGGTAATTGGTCTGTTCAAATTTTATGTTTCTTCTTGGTTCAGTCCTGGGAGATTTGCTTTTCTAGGAATTTTCCATATCATCTAGGTTGTCCATTTTCAGCATATAGTTGTTTGTAGTTATGTCTTATGATTCTCTGAATTTCTGTGGTGTCAGTTTTAACTTCTTTTTCATTTCTGATTTTATTGATTTGGACCCTCTCCCTTATTTCTTAAGTGAACGCTAAATGTTTATCAATTTCGTTTATCTTTACTAAGAAGCAGCTTTTAGTTTCTTTGAGCTTTTCTATTATTGTTTTTTCTATTACTTATTTCAGTACTGATGTTTATCATTTCTTCCCTTTTACTAACTTTGGGATGTTTTTTGTTCCTCTACTTCTAGGTGTAAGGTTAGGTTGTTTATTTGAAAGTTTTCTTGTTTCCTGAGGTGAGCTTATATTGCTATAAAATTCACACTTAGAATTGCTTTTGTTGCTTTCCATTGGTTTTTGGATCTTTGTTCTTTTGTTTTTATTTGTCTATAGAATTTTTTTAAATTTTTTTCAATTTCTTCAGTGATTCATTGATTGTCTAGTACATGGTCTGCACATGTTTGTGGGGTTTTTTTTTTCATTTTTTGTCTTGTAATTGATTTCAGTCTCACAGTGTTGTGGTCAAAAAAAGATGCTTGATCTGATTTCAGTTTTCTTAAATTTACAAGGCTTATTTTTAGCCTCACATGTGATTTATCCCAGAGAATGTTCTATGTGTACTTATAAAGAACATGTATTCTGCTGTCTTCAGATAGAATGCTTTACATATACCAGTTAAGTTCTTCTGTTCTAATATTTCACATAAGCCCAGTGCTTCCTTATTGATTTTCTTTCTGGATGATCTGTACATTGATATAAGTGGTGTGTTAGAGTCCCCTACTATTGTGTGACTGTCAATTTCTCCATTTATGCCAGTTAGTATTTGTTTTATGTACTTAGGTGCTCCAATGTTGGGTGCATATATATTTACAGTTGTTCTATATTTTTCCTGGATTGATACCTTGATTGTTATGTAGTATCTATCCTCAGTGCTCTTTACGATATAGTCTATTTTATCAGATATAAGACATGCTGGGGCTTCCCTGATAGCTCAGTTGGTAAGAATCCGCCTGCAATGTGGGAGACCCCAGTTCAATTCCTGGGTCGGGAAGATCCCTAGAGAAGGGATAGGCTACCCACTCCAGTATTCTGGCCTGGAGAATTCCATGGACAGTCTATGGGGTTGCAAAGAGTTGGACACAACTGAGTGACTTTCACTTCACTAAGACCTGCTACCACGGGTTTCTTCTGATTTCCATTTCCTTGGACTATTTTTTTTTTTTCCATATGCTCATTTTCACTCTGTGTGTGTCTTCAGATATGAAGTGAATCTCTTGCCGGCAGTATATGTTTAGGTCTGGATTTTGTATTTATTCAGCCACTCTGTCTTTTGATTGGAGAGTTTAGTCCATTTACATTTAAGGTAAATATTGATGTATATGTTCTTACTGCCATTTTGTTCGTTGTTTTGGAGCTGTTAGTCTAGGTCTTCTTTTATTCTCTTCTCTTGTGACTTGATGACTCTTTGATGTTATGTTAGGATTCCTTTTTCTTCTTAGGGCATATGTCTAGTACAGATTGTTGGTTTATGGTTACTATGAGGTTTTTATATAGCTATACATATATTTGATTGTTTAAAGTAACTGATTGGTTCAAGATTGAGAAAAGAGTATGACAAGGCTGTCTTCTGTCACCCTGTTTGTCTAATCTGTACACTGCACACATCATGAGAAATACCAGGCTGGATGGGTTACAAGCTGGAATCAAGATACGCAGGAGAAGCATCAACCACCTCAGATATGCAGATAGTACCACTCTAATGGCAGAAAGTGAAGAGGAACTAAAGAGCCTCTTGAAGGAGGAGAGTGAAAGAGCTGGCTTAAAGCTAAATACTAAGAGTAAGATCAGGGCATCCTGCCCCATTACTTCAGCAAATAGAGGAGAAAAAGATGGAAGTAGTAACAGGTTTCCTCTTCTTGGGCTGTAAAATCAGTGTGGATGGTGACTGCAGCCATGAAACCAGAAGACATTTACTTCTTGGCAGAAAAGCTTCGACAAACCTAGAAGTGTTTTGAAAAGCAGAGACATTACTCTGCCAACAAAGGTCCATCTAGTCTAGGTTATGTTCTTCCCAGTGGTCATGTACAGTTGTGAGGGCTGGACTGTAAAGAAGGTGAAGCGCCTTCAAACTGGTGCTGGAAAAGATTCCTGAGAGTTCCTTGGAGAACAAGGAGATCAAACCAATCATTCTTAAGGGAAATCAACCCTGACTGCTCGTTGAAAGGACTGATACTGAAGCTGAAACTCCAGTATTTCAGTCATCTGATGTGAACAGCTGACTCTTTGGAAAAGCCCCTAGTTCTGGGAAGGATTGAAGGCAGGAGGAAAGGGTGTCAGAGGATAAGATAGCTGGGTGGCATCACCGATGCAATGGACATGAACTTGGGGGCAAATTTCAGGAGATGATGAGGGACAGGGAGGCCTAGCATGCAGCAGTCCATGGGGTTGCAAAGAGTCAGACACAACTGGATGACTGAAAAATAGCAGAAGTTACTGATCTCTTAAGTTTGAAAGCAATTTAACAAAGCTTCATTTTTACCCATGCCCCATGTTTATGATCGGCTTCCCCAGGGGCCCAGTGGTGAAGAATCTGCTTGCATTGCAGGAGACACAGGAGACATGGGTTCAGTCTCTGGGTTGGGAAGATCCACTAGAAGAGGGCATGGCAACCCACTCCAGTATTCTTGCTGGGAAAATCCCATGGACAGAGGAGCCTGCCTGGCTATGGTCATGAGGTCTCAAAGAGTCAGGCACGACTGAAGTGACTGAGCCCACATGTATTGACTGGGACATTATATTTTACAGCCTTTTGTGTGTGCCTTAACTACTTACTCTGTATATAGGTGATTTTGCTACTTTTTTTCTTTAACCTTCCTACTGTCTTTATATGTGATTGGCCTACTACCCTTACTGAATATTTGCCTTTATCAGTGAAATTTTTCCTTTCACAATTTTCATATTTCTAGTTTTGGCCTTGTCTACTTAGAGAAATCCCTTTAACATTGCTTATAAAGTTGATTTTGTGATGCTAAACTCTTTCATCTTTTACTTCTCTGTTAAGACTTTTTGATCTGTCTTCCAAATCTGAAGGAAAGCTTTGCTAGGTAATTCCATGGTTGTAGGTTTTTCTTTTTCGTCATTGAAAATATATCATGTTACTTCCTTCTGGTTTACAGATTCTATGCTGAAAAGTCAAGCTGATTGCCTTAAGAGAGTTCCTCGGTAGATATGTTATTGCTTTTCCCTTGTTGCTTTTAATAAGTATTCACTCGTGTCTTTATTTTTAGCAATTTTAATTGCAGGTGTCTTGGTGTTGTCCTCTTTGGGTTGATCCTCTATTTCCTGTACAGGACTCTCTGTACTTCCTGGACTTGGATGTCTGTTTTTCTCAAGTTAGGAGTGTTTTCGAGGTGTTTTGTCTCCAAATATGTTCTCTGTCCCTTTCTCTCTCTCTCCTCTGTCTGGGACCCCTGTCATGGGGATTTTATGATGTTTGCCCAGAGCTCTCTTAAATTGTCCTCATTTATTTTCATTCTTTTTTCTCTGTTCAGCATAGTAATTTCCACTGTTCTGGCTGATAGCTTGCTGATTCATTCTTCTATATCACTTTGTCTCCTGTTGATTCCTTCTAGTATATTTTTCTTTCAGTTATTGTATTCTTCATCTCTGTTTAGGGCTTCCCTGGTGGTTCAGTTGGCATAAAGAATCCGCCTGCAATGCAAGAGACCTGGGTTCAATCCCTGGGTTGAGAAGATCCCCTGGAGGAGGACATGGAAACCCATGCTAGTATTCTTGCCTGGGGAATCGCCATGGACAGGCTACAGTTTGGTTGTTCTTTAAATTTTCTAACTCTTTGTTAAAAAGCTACCAACTTCTCACTCTGTGCATCCATTCTATTTCTGAGTTCTTTGATCATCTTTACAACCAGTATCCTAAACTCCATTTCATGTAGATTTCTTATCTTCACTTCACATAGTTCTTCTCCGTGTCTTTATCTTGTTCTTTTATTCTAGAACATTTTCCTCTATTACCTCATTTTTCCTCAGTTGCTGTCCCTTTTTATGTATCTAGTAGATTGGTTATGATTCCCAACCTTAGAGAAGTTACCTTTTATATGATACATCCTATGATTTCCAGCAGCACAGTCCCCTTTCATCACCCAATCTATATTCTCTGAAAGTTCCCCCTATGAAGGTCACATGAATCTTTCTGTTGTGGTGAGCAGACTATATAGGTGGAGTAGGGGCATGGTTGGCTTGGGTTCTTAACTTGTGCAGAGGCCACCAGCCAGTGATAGGTGGGACTGGCTCATGAAGAAGCTGACCATGTTACCCCCGGAGGCCCTGGGGCTTCTGCTGGCTCACCAGTCTGCAGAGTCAGTGTCCATCCAGAAGATTCCAAATCTGTTACCTGACCACTGGTGGGTGTAACCAGGTCCTGGGGTTAGTACTGGACTACTGCCAGTCAAGACTGGGTCCTGTATCTGGTTATAGAGTCCAGGGATCCTAGAGTTGCTGCCAGGTCACTGGTTGGGAAAGAGGGTTCTTGATATGGTTGGGTGTGTCTCAGAGCTTGTTAGTCTGCTGGTGGGCAGGGCCAAAGCCCAGCTCATCTTGGGGTGAGGTCTGGCATGCTGTGGGCAGGCTGTAGGTTAGTGGTTTTCTTGTTTCTGCCTCTTGGTGGGTGACGTTGGTCTAGAGTCTGGCACAGGTTTCCTATAGGGCAGGAGGTTCCCAGGGGTTTCTGGAGCTGAATCCTGCCCACTGGTAGATAAAGCTGTGTCTGGGGCCCTCTGGTGGGCAGGGCCATGTCTAGAGGCATGTCTGGAGACAACTGTGGACTCAAGAGGGCTTTAGCAACCTGTCTGCTGATAGGTGGAGCTATGTCGCCACCCAGTTAGTTGCTTGGCCTGTTGTGTCCCAGCACTGGCACCTACAAGCTATTGGGCTCTATCTTGGCACTGAGCTAGAGGAAAGATCCCAGCACTGGCAACTGCCAGCCCCAGCTTCCACATAGTAGAAGAATCTCCTGAGAATGGTTGCTGCTACAGTCTGTTTCTCCACAGTGAGCCATATCCACCCATTGCCTATACGGGAGACACTCCAAGACCAGCAGGTGGGTCTGTCCCAGACTTCTATCAGATTACTGCTTTTTTCCTTGGGTCCTGTTATGTGTAAGATTTGGAGTGTGCCCTTTAAGAGTGAAGTCTCTGTTTCCCCCAGTCCTGTGGTTATACTCAAATTAAGCCAGCTGGCCTTCAATGTCAAATGTTCTGGGGGCTCATCTCTCTGGCACAAGACCTCTGGGCCAGTGAACCTGATGTGGGTCTAGAGCTCTCGCCCTGAGAGAAAATCTATACAGGACCTGAAAAAATATTTGAAGAGATAGTAGCTGAAAACTTCTCTTAACATGGGAAAGGAAGTAGTCATCCAAGTCCAGGAAGCATGGACAGTCCTAGACAGGACAAACCCAAGGAGCAACACACCAAGACACATATTAATAGTAATTAAGCTGACAGAAATTAAAGATAGATAGAACATTAAAAGCAACAAGGGAAAATGACGAATAACATACGAGGAAACTTCCATAAGTTTATCAGCTGATTTCTCAACAGAAACTCTACAAGCAAGAAGGGAAACTTATGATATATTTAAAGTGAGGTAAAGGAATAACTTACAGTCAAGAATACTCTACCAAGCAAGACTTTTGTTCAGATTTGACAGAAAAATCAAAAATTCTCCAGACAGGCAAAAGTTAAGAGAATTTAACACCATGAAACCAGCCTTACAACAAATGCTAAAGGAATATCTCTAAACACAAAAGAAGGGAAAATAAACCCAAAACAATTAAAAAATGGTAATAGGATCATATATATTCATCATTACCTTAAATGAAGATGGATTAGATGCAGCAACCAAAAGACGTAGACTGGCTGGGTGGATGAAAACGTGTATGTATACATTTCCACTTATGATATCACTGTATTTAACCTCCCAAAAATATGTAATTATTTTATGTCGTTAGGGTAATCATGTTTCCAGTATGACTTTCGATTGTAATTATCTTTTATTTTTTAACTGGCTAATGGTTGTGAAAACTGATAAACATCTTTTACTATTGTGATTATATAGTTCAGTTCAGTTCAGATGCTCAGTCGTGTCCTACTCTTTGTGACCCCATAAATAGCAGCATGCCAGGCCTCCGTGTCTATCATCAACTCCCGGAGTTCACTCAGACTCACGTCCATCGAGTCCGTGATGCCATCCAGCCATCTCATCCTCTGTCGTCACCTTCTCCTCCTGCCACCAATCCCTCCCAGCATCAGAGTCTTTTCCAATGAGTCAGCTCTTCTCATGAGGTGGCCAAAGTACTGGAGTTTCAGCTTTAGCATCATTCCTTCCAAAGAAATCCCAGGGCTGATCTCCTTCAGAATAGACTGGTTGGATCTCCTTGCAGTCCAAGGGACTCTCAAGAGTGTTCTCCAACACCACAGTTCAAAAGCATCAATTCTTCGGCGCTCAGCCTTCTTCACAGTCCAACTCTCACATCCATACATGACGATAGGAAAAACCATAGCCTTGACTAGACGGACCTTAGTTGGCAAAGTAATATCTCTGCTTTTGAATATGCTATCTAGGTTGGTCATAACTTTTCTTCCAAGGAGTAAGCATCTTTTAATTCATGGCTGCAGTCACCATCTGCAGTGATTTTGGAGCCCCCAAAAATAAAGTCTGACAGTGTTTCCACTGTTTCCCCATCTATTTCCCATGGAGTGATGGGACCGGATGCCATGATCTTCATTTTCTCAATGTTGAGCTTTAAACCAACTTTTTCACTCTCCACTTTCACTTTCATCAAGAGGCTTTTTAGCTCCTCTTCACTTTCTGCCATAAGGGTGGTGTCATCTGCATATCTGAGATTATTGATATTTCAATCTTGATTCAATCTTGATTCCAGCAATCTTGATTCCAGCTTGTGTTTCTTCCAGTCCAGCGTTTCTCATGATGTACTCTGCATATAAGTTAAATAAGTAGGGTGGCAATATACAGCCTTGACGTACTCCTTTTCCTATTTGGAACCAGTCTGTTGTTCCATGTCCAGTTTTAACTGCTGCTTCCTGACCTGTATACAGATTCTCAAGAGGCAGGTCAGGTGGTCTGGTATTCCCATCTCTTTCAGAATTTTCCACAGTTTCTTGTGATCCACACAGTCAAAGGTTTTGGCATAGTCAATAAAGCAGAAATAGATGTTTCTCTGGAACTCTCTTGCTTTTTCCATGATCCAGCAGATGCTGGCAATTTGATCTCTGGTTCCTCTGCCTTTTCTAAAACCAGCTTGAACATCAGGAAGTTCACGGTTCACATATTGCTGAAGCCTGGCTTGGAGAATTTTGAGCATTACTTTACTAGCATGTGAGATGAGTGCAACTGTGTGGTAGTTTGAGCATTCTTTGGCATTGCCTTTCTTTGGGATTGGAATGAAAACTGCCCTTTTCCAGTCCTGTGGCCACTGCTGAGTTGTCCAAGTTTGCTGGCATATTGAGTGCAGCACTTTGACAGCATCATCTTTCAAGATTTGAAACAGCTCCACTGGAATGCCATCACCTCCACTAGCTTTGTTCGTAGTGATGCTTTCTAAGGCCCACTTGACTTCACATTCCAGGATGTCTGGCTCTAGATGAGTGATCACACCATCATGATTATCTGGATCATGAAGATCTTTTTTGTACAGTTCTGTGTATTCTTGCCACCTCTTCTTAATATCTTCTGCTTCTGTTAGGTCCATACCATTTCTGTCCTTTATCGAGCCCATCTTTGCATGAAATGTCCCCTTGATATCTCTAATTTTCTTGAAGAGATCTCTAGTCTTTCCCAGTCTGTTCTTTTCCTCTACTTCTTCACATTGATTGCTGAAGAAGGCTTTCTTATCTCTTCTTGCTATTCTTTGGAACTCTACATTCAGATGCTTATATCTTTCCTTTTCTCCTTTGTTTTTCGCCTCTCTTCTTTTCACCCTCTTCCAACAACACAAGAGAAGACTCTACACATGGACATCACTAGATGGTCAACACCAAAATTAGATTGATTATATTCTTTGCAGCCAAAGATGGAGAAGCTCTATACAGTCAACAAAAACAAGACCAGGAGCTGACTGTGGCTCAGATCATGAACTCCCTATTACCAAATTCAGACTTAAATTGCAGAAAGTAGGGAAAACTGCTAGACCCTTCAGGTATGACCTAAATCAAATCCCTTATGATTATACAGTGGAAGTGAGAAACAGATTTAAGGGCCTAGATCTGATAGATAGAGTACCTGATGAACTATGGAATGAGGTTCGTGACATTGTACAGGAGTCAGGGATCAAGACCATCCTCATGGAAAAGAAATGAAAAAAAGCAAAATGGCTGTCTGGGGAGGCCTTACAAATAGCTGTGAAAGGAAGAGAGGCAAAATTGTGATTATATAACTATTACTCATTTTAATACCATTGTATCATGATTGGTCAACAGAAAATAACAGAATTCTCTATCACTGAAACTACCATTTGATAGAAAAATCTGTAATCACCTTTTAGAATATTGGAAATAAAAACAAAAATAAACAAATGGGACCTAATTAAAATTAAATGGTTTTGCACAACAAAGGAAACTATAAGCAAGATGAAAAGACAGCCTTCAGAATGGGAGAAAATAATAGCAAATGAAGCAACTGACAGTGAATTAATCTCAAAAATATACAAGCAACTCCTGTCCCTCAATTCCAGAAAAATAAGCGACCCAATCAAAAAATGAGCCAAAGAACTAAACAGACATTTCTCCAAATAAGACATACAGATGGCTAACAAACACATGAAACGATGCTCAACATCACTCATTATCAGAGAAGTGCAAATCAAAACCACAATGAGGTACCATTTCACACCAGTCAGAATGGCTGGGATCCAAAAGTCTACAAGCAATAAATGCTGGAGAGGGTGTGGAGAAAAGGGAACCCTCTTACAGTCTTGGTGGGAATGTAAACTAGTACAGCCACTATGGAAAACAGTGTGGAGATTCCTTAAAAAACTGGAAATAGAACTTCCTTATGACCCAGCAATCCCACTGCTGGGCATACACACTGAGGAAACCAGAACTGAAAGAGACATGTGTACCCCAGTATTCATCACAGCACTGTTTATAATAGCCAGGACATGGAAGCAACCTAGATGCCCATCAGCAGATGAATGGATAAGAAAGCTGTGGTACATATACACAATGGAGTATTACTCAGCCATTAAAAAGAATACACTTGAATCCATTCTAATGAGGTGGATGAAACTGGAGCCGATTATACAGAGTGAAGTAAGCCAGAAAGAAAAACACCAATACAGTATACTAACGCATATATATGGAATTAAGAAAGATGGTAAAGATAACCCTGTATGCGAGACAGCTAAAGAGACAACAGATGTATAGAACAGTGTTTTGGACTCTGTGGGAGAGGGAGAGGGTGGGATGATTTGGGAGAATGGCATTGAAACATGTATAATATCATATATGAAATGAATCGCCAGTCCAGGTTTGATGCATGATACTGGATGCTTGGAGCTGGTGCACTGGGAGGACCCAGAGAGATGTTATGGGGAGGGAGGTGGGAGGTGGGTTCAGGATAGGGAACACGTGTACACCCGTGGTGGATTCGTATTGATATGTGGCAAAACCAATGCAATATTGTAAACTAATTAGCCTCCAATTAAAATAAATAAATTTATATTTAAAAAATAATAAAATCCAGATGACTTTAGAATTATCTTGGAATGTTTTGAAAAATATAAATGCCCAAGTATTTTTTTTTAAATCAGAGCTCTAATGAGCAGCCATGTTTAAAAAAAAACTGAACTATATGATGATAATTTACTTTTATCTAGTTTGTTTCAACTTTTCTATTTCATTTTCAGTGCTTCCATTTCATTTAGGTAATTTTTTCCAATTTCTTGGTGTCTTTTTTTTTGTTGTTCTTTCTCAAGCTTTTATCAAATGTAGTAGAAAAGCTTTTGTATACATATATATAGTATGTGTTATATATATATTAGGAAACAAATTTTTGCTTAGCTAAAAATTTTGTGACATTTTAGTTTCACTTGTTTGACTAAGTATGAATAAAATGCTAAATTTCTAATTTATATTCACTCAAAACTTTGATATAGTTCCATTTATTCTGGCATCTAATATTACTGCTAAAATTCTAGAAAGTTTATTATTGTAGAGAAATTTTTTAAAAATTGAATGAGGCTTGAAACTTCTAATCCAGTTCTGAGAATATAAAGAAATACTATGTTGTTTTAAAAAAAAAAAGGGGGTGGGGGGATTAATATGTGATACAATATTAATAACTAAAATACAGATTTTGTTCAAATTTCACAAAATTTTGTGCTTGTGTCCATTATTTGTTTTAACACCTTATTCAAGGTTTTGCATTGTTAACTAGTTTCATTGAGCAGCTTCAGTTGCATGCAACAAATTCTCATAAGTTCTTTTCATTTTTATTGTTACAAATACTTTCTAATTTTCCTTGTAATGGCTCTTAGATACACCCATCATTTTAAAATGGGCATTTAATTTCCAAATATATGGGGTTTAAAAGTATCTGTTATATTAACTTAATTAAATTCTTTCTACTATCACCTTCTGTATTTTTTCAGTCTTTTAACTTTATTGAAGCTCTCAGTGGCTGAGTCAAAGATCTCTCTTTGTAAATGTCACAATCCACTTGAAAATATGTGAGTTATTTTCAAATATCTTTTGATAATGATTTTTAACATAATTCCACAGTGATAAGACTGTATGATTTCCATACCTTTACACCGTGAAATTTTTGCATCTCATTTTGTATCCCTGTCTATGTTTCAGTGCCTCCTGGTTTATAGTCTATGGGAATTGGAGTAGAATTTGTATCATTGCTATTGTGTGAAAATTGTATGAATCTTAATTATGTTGAATTGGTTCATTGTGCTTTTCAGATCTACTGTATCCTTCTACTTTTCTGTCTATTTATTTTATTAATTTTTGAGAGTTTGATACTGAAACTGCAGCTAAGAATCTTAATTTATCTACTTAAAAAAATAATTATAATATACAGTGGAACTGTATGTATCTGTATATAATCTTTTCACTCTTTACCTCAGACCCCAAACTATTTGAGTTCTGCCTTTACCATTTTCTTGGGACTGTTTTATCTCAAACATCTTAATGACTAACTGATCATTTTTTCCCAGACATCTTCTCAGTCTTCAATTTATTATCTCCTTCTACCAGTTTCAGCAATACAGGCCACCACTCCTTTTTATTATTCTTTTTCTGCTGCTTTATTCACCAGTCTCCCATCTTGTTCACAGGTTCTCCTCCTTTCTTCTCCCCTTCACATTATTTTTTTTTCCAGGCATATGTTTCTGCCTTTTTTCTTAGACTTTGCCACTTCTGTGGGCAGTTCTAGTCATTCCCGTAGTATTATTTGTGCAACTGTCTTTGTATGATTACAAATATGACATCTGTTTTAAGTGGTAGCTGCCTTCCTTATCTTCACATATCACTTAGTCCACTGCTAATTTTACACTCAGTATAATTGAAGCTGTGTTCATTGCCTCTTCCTTCACCACAGTAGGTTTTCTATCCTGTATTCTTCATGTTTGTTAATCTCAAAAATGTATAAATTAATACAGAGGATTATATGTGTTAATGAAATATATTATTTAATACAGTGTAATTAGCTTTCATGCATTGGAGAAGGCAATGGCAACCCACTCCAGTGTTCTTGCCTGGAGAGTCCCAGGGATGGGGGAGCCTGGTGGGCTGCCGTCTCTGGGGTCGCACAGAGAGTCGGACACGACTGAAGTGACTTAGCAGCAGCAGCAGTGTAATTAAAATAATTACAGAGGATTTGAATAATAGCAGATTATCCAAAGCTGCTGCTTCTGCTAAGCCACTTCAGTCATGTCCAACTCTTTGGGATCCCATGGACTGTAGCCCGCCAGGTCCCTCTGTCCATGGGATTCTCTAGGCAAGAATACTGCAGTGAATTGCCATGCCCTTCTCCAGGGTATCTTCCTGACCCAGGGATCAAACCCAAGTCTCCTACAGCTCCTGCTTTGAAGGCAGATTCTTTACCACTGAGCCACCGGGGAAGCCCAGATTATCCAAAGCAGTTAAAAAAAAAAAAAGTTCGTAGACTTATACTGCCTCATTTTGTGATTTGCTCTGTAAAGATAGAATAATAAGGCAATGTGATTCTGACATAGATTAATTCTTAAAATGATCGGTGAATCTGATGAACCTATTTATAGAGAAGAAGTGTAGATGGAGACATAGAAAATGGTCTGGTGGACAGAGCAGGGCAAGGAAGAGAGGGTAGGACAACTTGAGAAAATAGCATTGACATATATACTCTTATCATGTATAAAATAGATAACTAGCAGGAAGCTGCTGTGTAACACAGGGAACTGAACCTGATGCTCTGATGACCTAGAGGAGTGGAATGGGTATGGCAGGGAAGGCTCAGGAGGGAAGGGTTATATATATAATTATGATTCATTCGCATTGATATATGGCAGAGACCACCACAACATTGTAAAGCACTTAGCCTCCAATTGAAAAAAAAAGGGGAGGAAGGAAAAAAGTATAGGTTCATCCTAACATAGAATTTTCAAGATATTCTATATTCTTTAATGAAGTTTGTTGATAAACTTTAAAGAAAAAAAATAGAAAGCCCAAAAATAGACCTGTTCTCTGTAGTCACATGATTTTTCAACAAAGGTACCAAAGCAATCCTGAGGAAAGGAAAATCTTCTGTGCATGTGGTACTTTTACAAAAGTTGATCATATAGAAAAACAAAATGAAGTTAAGCCCCTACCTTATACCATAAACCAAAATTAATTTGATGTAAATCATAGACTTAGTTGTAAAAACTAAAATCGTACAGACTTTAGTGAAAAACGTAGGGGAGTATCTTCATGACTTGGGGATAGGCAAAGATTTCTTTAAAAGGACACAAAAATCATTATAAAAATAATAAAGTAGGCTTCATCAAAATTAAAACTCTTTTAAGTTTTAAGAAAATGTACAAGCAAATCATAGACGAGAAAAAATATTTGCAAACATTTAGCAGAGGATATACATATATATTTGTGTATAGGTGCATATATGTATGTATGTATGTATATATACTCAGAAAATAGATACATATGCACATACATCCAGGATATATAAAAAATTTCCACAACTCAATAGTAAAAAGAATATGTAACACAATATTTTTAAGATTTGAAGACAAAGGAGTGTGGTTCCAGATGGTAGAGTAGAAAGACGTGCACTCATCTCCTCCTGTGAGAGCACCAAAATTGCAGCTATTGACAGGAAGACTCTGGAACCCACCAAAAAAATGACTCCCCACACCCAAAGACAAAGGAGAAGCTACAGTGAGACGGTAGGAGAGACACAGTCATGATAAAATCAAGTCCCATACCTGCTGAGCAGGCAACCCACAGACTGGAGAACAATAATACCAAAGAAATTCTCCCACTGTAGTAAAGATTCTGACTCCCATCACAGGTTTCCTAGTTTGGGGATCTGGTAAAGAGACTAGGAATCCCCAGGAAACTGGACTTTGAAGGCTAACGAAATTTGATTACAGGACTTCCACAGGACTGGGGGAAACAGAGAAAGAAAAAACTTTAAAAAGACTTAGAGACAATTCACAAATTAATATATACGAATAACCAATAAGAACATGAATGTTCAACATTATTAGTCATCAGAGAAATACAAATTAAAATCTTTGAGATGCTACTATATATCCACTAGAATGACCAAAATTTAAAAGATTAACAGTGCCAAATGTTGATATGGTTGTGAAGTAACTAGAATTATCCTGCAATATTAAGTTTAAAAATTGCAGATGAAGGAACACTTCTGAACTCATTCTGTGAGGCTACCATCACCCTGATACCAAAACCAGACAAAGATATCACACACAAAAAAGAAAACTACAGATCAGTATTACTGAAGAATGTAAACACAGAAATCCTCAAGAAAATACTAAACTGAATCCAACAACTCATTAAAAAAATCATACATCATGATCAAGTGGGATTTATCTTAAGAATACAAAGATTTTTTTTCAATATCTACAAATCAGTGTGAAACACCACATGAATAAAGTAAAGAATAAAAACCATATGATCATTTCAATAGACATAGAAAAATTATTGACAAAATTCAATGCCTGTTTATGATTGAAAAACTCTTCAGAAAGTATGCATAAGGGAACTTGTGTTGCTGTATAGTCAGTAAATCGTGTCCAACTGTTTGTGACCCCATGGACTGTACCCTCCCAGGCTCCTCTGTCCTTATTTCCCAGGCAACCATACTGGAGTGGGTTGCCATATCCTTCTCAGGGAATCTTCACAACTCAGGAATAGAACTCCTATCTCCTCCATTGGCAGGTAGATTCTTTACTGCTGAGCCACCAGGAAAGCCAAATGTAACTTACTTTGACATAATAAGGGCCATATACAGCAAACCCACAGCAAGCATCGTTCTCACTGGTGAAAAACTGAAAGCATTCTTAAGATTAGGAACAAGACAAGGATGTCCACTCTCCCCACTATTATTCAACATAATTTTGGAAGTCATAGTGACAACAACCAGAGAAGAAAAAGAAAGGAATCCATATTGGAAAAGTTAAACTGTCAACTGTTTGGAGATAACATGATACTATACATAGAAAATTCTAAAGATGCTACCAGAAAACTATTAGAGCTCATTGATGAATTTACAAAGTTGTAGGTAATAAAATTAACACAGAGAAATCTCTTGCATTCTGACACACTAACAATGAAAGATCAGACAATCAGAGAAACAATCTCATTCACCATCATATCTAAAAGAATAAAATGCCTAGGAATAAAACTACCTAATGATGCAAGACTTCTACTCAGAAAACTGTAAGATATTGCTGAAAGAAATTGAAAATAATGTAAACAGATGGAGAGATAGACCATGTCTATTGATTGGAAGAATCAATTTTGTGAAAATGACTGTAGTACCCAAAGCAATCTACAGAGTTAATGTAAGTCCTATTAAATTACTAAGAGCATTTTCCATTACATTAGAACAAAAAATTTTGCAAATATCCAAAACAGTCTTGAGAAAGAAAAATGGAGCTGAAGGAATCAACCTTTCTGACTTTAGACTGTACTACAAAGCTACAGTCATCAAGACAGTATGGTACTGGCAGAAAAAAAAAAAGAAATATAAACCAATGGAACAGGGTAGAAAGTCCAGAGGTAAATAAATCCACACACTTATGGCCACTTAATCTATAACAAAAGAGGCAAGAATATGCAATGGACAAAGACAGTTTCTTCAAGATGTGGTGCTGGGAAAACTGGACAGCGACATATAAAAAGAATGAAATTAGAACATTCCCTAATACCATACACAAAAATAAACTCACAGTGGATTAAAGACATAAATGATAGGCCAGACACTATAAAACTCTTAGAAGGAAAACTTAGGCAGAACACTTTTTGACATAGATCACAGCAAGATCTTTTTCAGTCCACCCCCTAGAGTAAATAAAATAAAAACAAAAATAAACAGGTGGGACTTGAAAGCTTTTGCACAGCAAAGGAAACCATAAACAAAATGAAAAGACAACCCTCAAAATGGGAGGAAATAATTGCAAGTGAAACAACTAACCTCCAGAATATACAAATACTTTATGAAACTCTATGAAAAACAAATAACCCCATCAGAAAATGGGCAGAAAATCTGAATAGACATTTCTCCAAAGAATACATACAGATGGTCGCAAACACATGAAAAGAATAGCTCAGCATCACTTTTTCATTAGATAAATGCAAATTACAGCTACAATGAGGTATTACCTCACACCAGTCAGAATGACCATCTCAAAAAATCTACAGGCAATAAATGCTGGCAAAGGTATGGAGAAAAGAGTGACTCTCCTAAACCATTGGTGGGAATGCAAATTAGTATAGCCACTGTGGAGAACAGCATGGAGGTTTCTTTAAAAAGTAAAGGCAGAGTTGCCAAGTGATCCGGCAATCCCACTCCTGGGCATCTATCCAGAGAAAACCATGATTCAAACAGATACATGCACCCCAGTGTTCACTGAAGCACTATTTACAACAGCCAGGACACAGAAGCAGACTAAATGTCCATCAACAGAGGAATGGGCAAAGAAGATGTGGGACATGTGTACAATGGAGTATTACTCAACCATAGAAAGAATGAAATAATGCCATTTGCAGCAACATGGAAGGACTTAGAGAGAGTCATACTGAGTGACATAAATCAAGGACAGATATGTGATATCACTTATATGTGGAATGTTAAAAACAGAAACGGAGTTATCTACAAAACAGAAATAGAGTTACAGATGTAAGTTAACAAGAAAAAAGCAGGGAGAGGGATAAATTGGGAGATTGGACTTGACATATACTACTAAATATAAAATAGATAACTGATAAGTACTCAGTATTCTGAGTAGTCCAGGAAATTCTATTCAATCCTCTGTAATGGTTTATATGAGAAAGAATCTAAAAAAGAGTGGATATATGTATATGTATAACTGATTCTTTTTGCTATATATCTGAAATTAGCACAACATTGTAAATCAACTATACTCCAATAAATAAAAAATATATATAAACAGGCAAATCACAGACTAGAAGAAAACACTTGCAAAACTTGGCAAAAGATATATATTTATATATGCATATATGCGTGTGTGTATGTATGTGTCTATATGTATATATACACATATATTTATATGTATATCCAGGAGATAGATCCAGGATATATGAAAAATTCCTGATTCTCAATAATAAATAAATACTATATGGAGCAATTCACAAATTAATATATGTAAATAACCAGTAAGAACATGGGTATTCAAAATTATTAGTCTTCAGGAGTGCAAATTAAAATCTTAATGTGATATGCTATATATCCACTAGAATGGCCAAAATATAGAACGTTTACAAATATTGACATGGTTGTGAAGTAACTGGAATTATCCTGGAATATTGTTGAAAATATAAATTAATGCAACCATTTTGGAAAACTTACTGGTAGTTTGGGGGGTTTCCCCCCCCTAAAAATAGTAACCCAACAATTCCACTGTGAGCTCTTTATCCAAGAAAAATGTAAATATGGGTTATAAAAAAAAGTCTAGTAGAAGTTTAATAGAAGTTTTATTCATAATAGCTAAAAACTGAAAAGGGCCCAGCTATCCATCGATAGGAGAATAAATAAGCAAACATATATTTATACAGTGGAATACTATTCATCAATATAAAGGAATGAATTGCTAATAAATGTAACAAAAAATACTGAGTAAAAAAATATCTTACACAAAAGAGTATATATAAGTTTCCATTAATATGAAATGCTGCTGCTGCTGCTGCTGCTAAGTCGCTTCAGTCGTGTCCGACCCTGTGCCACCCCATAGACGGCAGCCCACCAAGCTCCCCCATCCCTGGGATTCTCCAGGCAGGAACACTGGAGTGGGTTGCCATTGCCTTCTCCAATGGAAGTGAGAAATAGATATAAGGGCCTAGATCTGATAGATAGAGTGCTTGATGAACTATGGAATGAGGTTCATGACATTGTACAGGAGACAGGGATCAAGACCATCCCCCTGCAAAAAAAAAAACAAAATGGCTGTCTGGGGAGGCCTTACAAATAAGAAAAGAAGAGAGGTGAAAAACAAAGGAGAAAAGGAAAGATATAAGCATCTGAATGCAGAGTTCCAGAGAACAGCAAGAAAAGATAAGAAAGCCTTCTTCAGCGATCAATGCAAAGAAATAGAGGAAAACAATAGAATGGGAAAGATTAGAGATCTCTTTAAGAAAATTAGAGATATCAAGGGAACATTTCATACAAAGATGGGCTCGATAAAGGACAGAAATGGCCTGGACCTAACAGAAGCAGAAGATATTAAGAGGTGGCAAGAATACACGGAAGAACCGTACAAAAAAGATCTTCACAACCTAGATAACCATGATGATGTGATCACTAATCTAGAGCCAGACATCTTAGAATGTGAAGTCAAGTGGGCCTTAGAAAGCATCACTACGAACAAAGCTAGTGGAGGTGATGGCATTCCAGTGGAGCTGTTTCAAATCCTGAAAGATGATGCTGTGAAAGTGCTGCATTCAATATGCCAGCAAATTTGGAAAACTCAGCAGTGGCCACAGGACTGGAAAAGGTCAGTTTTCATTCCAATCCCAAAGAAAGGCAATGCCAAAGAATGCTCAAACTACCATACAATTGCACTCATCTCACACGCTAGTAAAGTAATGCTCAAAATTCTCCAAGCCAGGCTTCAGCAATACGTGAACCGTGAACTCCCTGATGTTCAAGCTGGTTTTAGAAAAGGCAGAGGAACCAGAGATCAAATTGCCAACCTCCGCTGGATCATGGAAAAAGCAAGAGAGTTCCAGAAAACCATCTATTTCTGCTTTATTGACTATGCCAAAGCCTTTGACTGTGTGGATCACAAGAAACTGTGGAAAATTCTTCAAGAGATGGGAATACCAGACCACCTAACCTGCCTCTTGAGAAATCTGTATGCAAGTCAGGAAGCAACAGTTAGAACTGGACATGGAACAGACTGGTTCCAAACAGGAAAAGGAGTATGTCAAGGCTATATATTGTCACCCTGCTTATTTAACTTCTATGCAGAGTACATCATGAGAAACACGGACTGGAAGAAACACAAGCTGGAATCAAGACTGCTGGGAGAAATATCAATAACCTCAGATATGCAGATGACACCACCCTTATGGCAGAAAGGGAAGAGGAGCTAAAAAGCCTCTTGATGAAGGTGAAAGAGTAGAGCGAAAAAGTTGGCTTAAAGCTCAACATTCAGAAAACGAAGATCATGGCATCCGGTCCCATCACTTCATGGGAAATAGATGGGGAAACAGTGGAAACAGTGTCAGACTTTATTTTGGGGGGGCTCCAAAATCACTGCAGATGGTGACTGCAGCCATGAAATTAAAAGACGCTTACTCCTTGGAAGAAAAGTTATGACCAACCTAGATAGCATATTCAAAAGCAGAGACATTTCTTTGCCGACTAAGGTCTGTCTAGTCAAGGCTATGGTTTTTCCTGTGGTCATGTATGAATGTGAAAGTTGGACTGTGAAGAAGGCTCAGTGCCGAAGAATTGATGCTTTTGAACTGTGGTGTTGGAGAAGACTCTTGAGGGTCCCTTGGACTGCAAGGAGATCCAACCAGTCCATTGTGAAGGAGATCAACCCTGGGATTTCTTGGAAGGAATGATGCTAAAGCTGAAGCTCCAGTACTTTGGCCAACTCATGCGAAGAGTTGACTCATTGGAAAAGACTTTGATGCTGGGAGGGATTGGGGGCAGGAGAAGAAGGGGACAACCAAGGATGAGATGGCTGGATGGCATCACAGACTCGATGGACATGAGTCTGAATGAACTTCGGGAGATGGTGATGAACAGGGAGGCCTGGCATGCTGCGATTCATGGGGTCGCAAAGAGTCGGACATGACTAGTGACTGAACTGAACTGAACTGCATGCATGAAAGTGAAAAGTGAAAGTGAAGTCACTCAGTCCTGTCTGACTCTTAGCGACCCCATGGACTGCAGCCTACCAGGCTCCTCCATGCATGGGATTTTCCAGGCAAGAGTACTGGAGTAGGGTGCCATTTAGAATAGGCAAAATTCCAGAGGGGGCGGGAAATAATAATAATGATTGCCTTAGGACTGATGGAGTAAGGATTAACTGTTTTAAGGAGTTTGAGGGATCTGGGGATTGATGAATGAAAAAGCTATTATCATTGGACAGGTTTGCATAAGAAAAGTCCTCACAGCATGAAACTAGCTAGAGGCTTATGCCAAAAGAGAAGGCAGTGAAAATCTCTGGAGGTTACCTGACTAAGAATGTTGCTTCATAGCACAGTGAGGAGTCTGGAGCAGAGATAGTAGTGACTTCGGATCTTAAAATCCCAACTTCTATCTTATCCATGGCTAGCAGATGTTCAGTGTTGTTTTGTGAAGTATACAAAGCAGGCAAGCTATAAATCATTAATAGTCTGCTTGTTTTGGGTCATTTTTTAAAAAATAATTGAGTGTATAAAAATGTTAATTTATACATCATTTAGTTCCAGCTGACGTTGGAGCTAACGGATCTCAGCCTGCGATGAAGAAATAAACAACTCAGGCTAACACATAGAAGCCATCTTTATCTAATAATATAACAACTGAAAAGGAATAAGAGGATATTTTTTTTGGAGTGATGATAATGTTCTACATCTTGAGAAGGGTTTAAATCACACAAGTGAATACATTTGTAAAAACTCATAAAATGTATACCTAAGAATTGTGCATTTCATTGTATATGATATGCATGCTAAAATACTCAGAGTGAAATGTACTGCTGTATCAGTTTGTACTGAAACACCAAAAATAGAATGGGTTAATAGATAGTTGAATAGGTGTCTGATAAAGCAAGTATAGTAAAATTTTAATAGTAGAATCTAGGTTGGGATATGTATATGTTTATTATAAAATTTTTTGCTTTTTGTTTAAAAAAGTTTATAATGAGATATTGAGGCCTACCAGGTCGAGATAGACTACACATAACAAGAAGTCCTGAGTAAAAAAAATATCTTACACAAAAGAGTATATGTAAGTTTTCATTACTATGAAAAGGGATCTGTTTGGAAACTATGCCATTGCATTAAAAAATATAGAGAGAGAGAGCTTTGTATTTCGTGACCAATATTAAAATATAATTTCTGTAGAAACAATCCTATGTTTGATCATTTGACTGAAGATATGTGGTGTTTGCTCTTTTACAGAGAAAGTCCTTCTGCTAGCCTGGACACATGTGCATTTCTGTCATCATTTATGTGCTCCGATAGGACTCTGCTTGTTGATGGCCGTGTAGAACTCAAGAGAGGCCTGCAGAGGCAGGAGCGGCATCTTTTCCTTTTCAATGATCTGTTTGTTGTAGCCAAAATCAAGTAAGTATACTGGACACTCTCTCCTGGTTTATCATTATAAAATTGCATTTCCACTAACAAAGATAACCTTTCTTTTCAATATCACTATTAAGAATAAGTGGCCTCTATTACCATAACTAATGTCTGAAGTGACTTTTATGTTTGTTTTGTTTTGTTTTTAAAAAAATGTTTCAATTATTTACTCATCTAACGAGTGTTCATTTAAGTCCCGCTCTGTGCTATGCTCTGAATAAATATAGGGGATACAGGGAAGAAGGTGATGGATATGGTCCCTGCTTTCCTGATGCTTTTATTTATAATGTGGATGGGGGGATTACAAATTGTGCTTAGTGCCATGAAGAAAATAGGGTGAAGTAAAATATGGGATATATATGTTAGGTAGGAAGAATAAAATCAATGAAGAAAGAAAAATGACTAGCCATTCAGATATTAGGAGGGTGGGTATTCTAAGTAGAACTAATGGCAGGTACAAAGCAGGTGGAGAAAGTTTGGCCCTTTGGAGTTGAAAGAAGGCCTATGTCACTGGAGCATAAGAAGCAGGAAGAGAGTAATATAAATTGATATTGGAGAAACAGACAAAGATCAGGTTATCAGGACCTTTGTTGGCTGCTTGTATTATCTATTGCCATATAACAAATTACCCCAAAAAGTAACAGTTTATGACTACAAACGTCTTACACATTTTCTCTGAGTCAAGAATCTGGGAATCGTTTAGCCAGGTGTTTCTGGCTCAAGGGCCCTAATGAGGTTACAGTAGAGCTGTTGACCAGGTTTATTGTCATCTCAGAGCTTGAAGGAGGAGTCTTCAAACCTCCCAGATCACTCATGTGGATTCTGGCTATCCTCAGTTCCACAGTGGCTCCTGGCCAGAGGCTATAGTTCTTTTCCATGGAGGTCTCTCCACAGAGCTGCTCTTAACATGGAATTGTTTCCTTTAAAGTGAAAGATCCAAGGGAGTGAGGAAGAGAGTGTTGAAGGGAGTGTGCGTGTTCAGTTGCTTCAGGGTCCTTTGGTCCTTTGCGACCCCAAGGACCATAGCCCACCAGGCACTTCTGTCCATTGGATTTTCCCAGCAAGAATATTAAAGTGGGTTGCTATGCCCTCCTCCAGGGGATCTTCCCAACCCTAAGATTGAACCCATATCTCCTACATCTCCTGCATTGCAGGTGGATTTTTTACATTCTGAGCCATTGAGAAAACCCTGTTGAAGGGAGAGAACACTTAAAATAGAAGCTGCAGTCCTTTATAACCTAATTTTATAAGTAGTATACCATCATTTCTAATGTAGGCTGTTGGGCACACAGAATATTGGGAAGCCAGGATCTTTGGGGGCTATCTTGGTAGCCCATGGTAGAAGTTTACATTTTATTCCAATGGGTTTTAATTAGGGGAGTAGCATAAAGGGGTATATATATTTTTTAATACTTTTTAAATACTCTTCTGGCTATAGTAGATAATGGATTAGAGGGTAGACAGGAGTAGAAGCAAGGAGACAAGACTGGAGGTTATTGTAGTAGTCATAATGAGAGATAATGGAGGCTTTATCTAGAGAAATGGCAGTTAAAAAAAGGATGCAGACATATTTGAATATACTTTCGGTTCAGTTCAGTTACTCTCTTGTGTCCAACTCTTTATGACCCCATGGATTGCAGCATGCCAGGCTTCCCATCCTTCACCAACTCCCAGATCTTTCTCAAATTCATGTCCATTTAGTCAGTGAATCCATCCAACCATCTCATCCTCTGTTGTCCCCTTCTCCTCCTGCCTTCAATCTTTCACAGCATCAGGGTCTTTTCTAATGAGTCAGTTTTTTGCATCAGGTGGCCAAAGTATTGGAGCTTCAGAGTCAACATCAGTCCTTCCAATGAATACTCAGGATTGATTTCCTTTAGGATGGACTGGTTGGATCTCCTTGCAGTCTAAGAGACTCTCCAAGAGTCTTGTCCAACATCACAGTTCAAAAGCATCAGTTCTTTGGCACTCAGCTTTCTTTTTAGTCCAACTCTCACATCCGTACATGACTACTAGAAAAACCATATCCTTGACTAGACGGACCTTTGTTGGCAAAGTAATATTTCTGCTTTCTAATAGGCTGTCTAGGTTTGTTGCAGCTTTTCTTCCAAGGAGCGAGCGTCTTTTAACTTCATGGCTGCCTTCACTATCTGCAGTGATTTTGGAGCCCCAAAAATAAAGTCTGTACTGTTTCCATTGTTTCCCCATCTGTTTTCCATGAAGGGATTGATGGGACCAGATGCCATGATCTTCATTTTTTGAATGTTGAGTTTTAAGTCAACTTTTTCGCTCTCCTCTTTCACTTTGATCAAGAGGCTCTTTAGTTCCTCTTCACTTTCTGCTATAAGGGTAGTGTCATCTGCGTGTCTGAGGTTATTGATATTTCTCCCAGCAGTCTTGATTCCAGCTTGTGCTTCATCCAGCCTGGCATTTCTCATGAGGTACTCTGCATATAAGTTAAATAAGCAGGGTGACAATTTATAGCCTTGGCGTACTCTTTTCCCAATTTGGAACCAGTCTATTGTTCCATGTCCAGTTCTAACTTGCTTCTTGACCTGCATACAGATTTCTCGGGAGGCAGGCAAGGTGGTCTGGTATTCCCATCTCTTGAAGAATTTTCCACTGTTTGTTGTGATCCACACAGTCAAAGGCTCTGGCATAGTCAATAAAGCAGAAATAGATGTTTTTTTGGAACTCTGTTTTTCGATGATCTAGCAGATGTTGGCAATTTGATCTCTGGTTCCTCTGCCTTTTCTAAAGCCAGCTTGAACATCTGGAAGTTCTCAATTCACGTACTGTTGAAGCCTAGCTTAGAGAATTTTCAGCATTAGTTTGCTAGCATGTAAGATGAGTGCAATTGTGTGCTAGTTTGAGAATTCTTTGGCATTTCCTTTTTTGGGATTGGAATGAAAACTGACCTTTTCCAGTCCTGTGGCCACTGCTGAGTGTTCTAAATTTTCTGGCATATTGAGTGCTACACTTTAACAGCATCATCATTTAGGATTTGAAGTAGTTCAACTAGAATTCCATCACCTCCACTAGCTTTGTTTGTAATGATGCTTCCTAAGGCCCACTTAACTTCACATCCAGGATGTCTGGCTCTAGATGAGTGATCACACCATCATGATTATCTGGGTCATGAAGATCTTTTTGTATAGTTCTGCAGTGTATTCTTGCCACCTCTTCTTAATATCTGCCTCCTCTGTTAGGTCCATATCATCTCTGTCCTTTATTCTGCCCATCTTTGCATGAAATGTTCCCTTAGTGTCTCTAATTTTTTTGAAGATATCTCTAGTCTTTCCGATTCTATTGTTTTCCTGTATTTCTTTGCATTGATCATTTAAGAAGGCTTTCTTATTTCTCCTTGCTATTGTTTGGAACTCTGCATCCAGAGGGATATATCTTTCCTTTTCTCCCTTGCCTTTTGCTTCTCTTCTCATATACTTTCAGTTCAGTTCAGTTCAGTTCAGTCGCTTAATCGTGTCCGACGCTTTGCGACCCCATGAATCGCAGCATGCCAGGCCTCCCTGTCCATCACCAACTCCCGGAGTTCACTCAGACTCACGTCCATCGAGTCAGTGATGCCATCCAGCCATCTCATCCTCTGTCGTCCTCTTCTCCTCCTGCCTCCAATCCCTCTCAGCATCAGAGTCTTTTCCAATGAGTCAACTCTTCGCATGAGGTGGCCAAAGTACTGGAGTTTCAGCTTTAGCATCATTCCTTCCAAAGAAATCCCAGGGCTGATCTCCTTCAGAATGGACTGGTTGGATCTCCTTGCAGTCCAAGGGACCCTCAAGAGTCTTCTCCAACACCACAGTTCAAAAGCATCAATTCTTCGGCGCTCAGCCTTCTTCACAGTCCCACTCTCACATCCATACATGACTACTGGAAAAATCATAGCCTTGACTGGACCTTAGTCGGCAAAGCAATGTCTCTGCTTTTGAATATGCTATCTAGATTGGTCATAACTTTTCTTCGTCTCTGTTTTTGAATATGCTATCTAGATTGGTCATAACTTTTCTTCCAAGAAGTAAGCGTCTTTTAATTTCATGGCTGCAATCACCATCTGCAGTGATTTTGGAGCCCCAAGAAATAAAGTCTGACACTGTTTCCCCATCTATTTCCCATGAAGTGATGGCACCAGATGCCATGATCTTTGTTTTCTGAATGTTGAGCTTTAAGCCAACTTTTTCACTCTTCTCTTTCACTTTCATCAAGAGGCTTTTTAACTCCTCTTCATTTTCTGCCATAAGGGTGGTGTCATCTGCATATCTGAGGTTATTGATATTTCTCCTGGCGATCTTGATTCCAGCTTGTGTTTCTTCCAGTCCAGCATTTCTCATGATGTACTCTGCATAGAAGTTAAATAAGCAGGGTGACAATATACAGCCTTGATGTACTCCATTTCCTATTTGGAACCAGTCTGTTTAGAGGTACCCAAAAGAATTCATGTTTACTCAATACTAAATGCCAGTGCAATTAACATTCAACCTAGAACATGAAAGCTATACCTTGTTCTAATCCCTTTCTCATTGTTTATGAAATATCATAAAATAGTAGTTTATCAAATCCAGTATCTCATCAACTGGTGAAGAGTTGGCTTCTTTCTACTATCTGTACCCTCACATTTAAGTTATGCTATGTCATAAATAAGATGTGAATGGGGAGGTAATCAAGATTGTGGGTTAGAAAGATGCTGAGCTCCCCTACCTCCATCAACACATGAAAAGTACATCTTAATGTGAAGGAGTTCTCGCTGAAAGTACCTGGAGACCAGCAGAAAGACCCTTTGGCAACCAAGGCTGTGAAGAAAGATCCACAAGAGTCATAAAGGAAGGGAAGGAGAGCCATGAAGTCAGGACACACATCCCTAGGAATGTACAGAGAAGAGGAGGGGTAAATCATGGGCTTGCATATCCTTCCTGGGGATTAAGGAGTTTGAACCACATACTGGGAACACCAGCCAGCACCGGAAAGATAAATCCCCTCAGCTGGTTTGACAACCACTGACTGACAGGAGAGTGTAAGAGACTGAGACTCCCATCTGTGAAGAACATGGACACACTCTTGATTACTCTCAGAACAAGGCAGAGGAAGCAGATTAAAACTACCTAGGTCTGCTAAAACTAAAGCTCCAGTACTTTGGCCACCTCACGCGAAGAGTTGACTCATTGGAAAAGACGCTGATGCTGGGAGGGATTGGGGGCAGGAGGGGAAGGGGACGACCGAGGATGAGATGTCTGGATGGCATCACGGACTCGATAGACATGAGTCTGAGTGAACTCCAGGAGATGGTAATGGACAGGGAGGCCTGGCGTGCTGCGATTCATGGGGTCGCAAAGAGTCAGACACGACTGATCGACTGAACTGTACTGAGGGCTCTGACAGTAATGGATACCTCAGCATTGCCTCCAGCTCCTGTGCAAATACCAACTAGGATATAGGCTAATATTGCCAAAGCAAGTGTGCACCTGTGAAGAACAGAGCAATTCAGACTCAGCACTGCAGTTAAATGTGGCAGGGACGTTTATTGCTGGCACTCATGGAAGGCAATGGATCAGGAGCTATCTGCAGATCTCACTGGCATGCTGGAGCCATCCTGGTGCTTGCCCTAGTTGCACCAACTGCCTGCTCTAAACCTCTCTTTCTGCATTCCTACTCCCCTCTGCAGTGAAGGTACCATGGCTAGGAGAGGGGAGAATACATAATTAGAGGGAACAGAACAAGCTTATATCTGACCTTCAGGGTTTCTGCCCCAACACTTTGGACCTGACCCTGCCACCAGTAGGATGGTGATGGCCACTGATCATAGTAAAAGCCCCAGGTCACACTTGGCTCTGGCTTTAGCCCCTCCATTTCCAGCCCTACCTTTTTCCAAGGTGATAGATGCCAACACACCCAGGAGGATGATACGACCCATGCTCAGTTGAGATCCAGCTCTCCCACCAAAGCCACTGGGGATACACTGACTTGAATAGGCTTGAACAGTGATTCTCCCACACAAGGATACATCTTCAAGACTGGGATAGGTAATTATTCACCACATTTCATAGAGACAGAAAGTTAACCAAAATGAAAAGAAATAAGAATTTGTTTCAAACAAAAGAACAAGAAAAAACTTTTAAAAAACAACTAGAGGATAGATGAACACAGTGAGAAGATGTTATGGGGAGGGAGGTGGGAGGGGGGTTCATGTTTGGGAACGCATGTAAGAATTAAAGATTTTAAAATTTAAAAAATAAAAAACTAAAAAAAATAAAAATAAAAAAGACATAAGCATAAAAAATAAATAAATAAATAAACCAAAGTGAAAACCGTGGCTGCAAAAAAAAAAAAAAATTTAAACATGATATAATATACATCTCTCATTATAGGAAAGGGTAAAAATTACTATAGGAATCCATGAGGGCAAAGAAAAAAAAAAAAGAATTTTGACAAGGAAGTGGGAAATGTAAACAATGCTGGTCAGAGTTTAAGAATACAATAACTGAAATGAAAAACAGACCATAAGGAATTAACAGCAGACGATGATACAAAAGAAGGCATTAGTGATCTTGAAAATAGAATAATGAAAATCATCAATCAAAAAGAAAAAAAATTAGAAAATAATGACATTTAAAAGAAACTGTGGGAAAACAGCAAGCATAATAACATTTGCATTGTGGTGGTTCCAAGGAAAAGACAGAAAGGGGCCAAAAATGTATTTGTGGAAATTATGGCTGAAAACTTCCCAAACCTGAAGAAGGAAACAGATAACCAGGTGCAAGAAGCAGAGTCCCAAATAAGATGAAACCAAAGAGACTCACACTAAGACATGTTACATTAAAATGGCAAAAATAAGGCATCAAGAGAAAAACAAAGTGTCACATACAAGGGGACCCCATAAGGCTATCACCTGATTTTTTTCTACAGAAATTTTACAGGCCAGAACAGAATGGCATGATATAGTTAAAAGTGCTCAGAGGGAAAAACCTCCAACCTAGAATACGCAAGATGGTCATTCAGAATTGAAGAAAAGACAAAGAACTCAGGCAAGCAAAAACTAGGAGTTCACCAATACTAACTTGACTCTGAAACATGTTAAAGAGTCCTCTCTTAGTAGAAAAAAAAGTTCCATAGTAAGATGTAACAAATTATGGAAAAGGAAATATACAACTAGTGAAGGAAAATATATAGTAAAGCCTGTGGATCAGTGACTTAGTACTAAGTCTAAAGGGCAAAAATTATAAAAATCAAGTATAACTGAAATAAACAGTTAAGGTGAAAAAACTGGAAATAGAACTGCCATACAACCCAGCAATCCCACTGCTAGGCATACACACTGAGGAAACTGCAATTGAAAAAAATACATGTATCCCAATGTTCATTGCAGCACAGTTTACAATAGCTAGGACATGGAAGCAACCTAGATGTCCATCGACCAATGAATGGGTAAAGAAGCTGTGGTGCATATACACAATGGAATATTACTCAGCTATTTTAAAAAACACATTTGAGTCAGTTCAAATGAAAGGAATAAAATTGGAGCTTATTATACAGCGTGAAGTAAGTCAGAAAGAGAAACACCAATGCAGTATATTGACACATATATATGGAATTTAGAAAGATGGTAACGACAACCCTATATGCAAGGCAGCAAAAGAGACACAGATGTAAAGAACAGATTTTGTGCTATGTGGGAGAACGTGAGGGTGGGATGATTTGAGAGAATAGCATTGAAACATGTATATTACCACATGTAAAATAGAGGACCAGTGCAAGTTCAATGCATGAAACAGGGCACTCAAAGCTGGTGCTCTAGGACAACCCAGAGGGATGGGATGGGGAGGGAGGTGAGAGGGGGGATCAGGATTGGGGGGACACATGTGTATCCATGGCTGGTTCATGTCGATATATGGCAAAACCCACAATATTATAAAATAATTAGCCTCAAATTAAAATAAATAAATTTTTTAAAATAAACAATTAAAAGATAAATGTGAGCTTGTAAAAGATGACATCCAAAAACAAAGTGTGGGGAAAGAAGAAAAATATAGATTTTTTTAGAGTGTGTTTACACTTAAATGACTATAGATTAAAATAAGTAGGTACAGGGGTCGGTCCTAAGATGGCAGAGGAATAGGACAGGGAGACCACTTTCTCCCCCACAAATTCATCAAAAGAACATTTGAACGCTGAGTAAATTCCACAAAACAACTTCTGAATGCCAGCAGAGGACATCAGGCACCCAGAAAAGCAGCCCATTGTCTTCAAAAGGAGATGTTTTATCAACAATGCTGTATAGATGGAGAAGTCTTGAGGCTACTGTAAAAATAAGACTGAAAAACAGAAGCAGAAGGCTTAAGTCCAAATCCTGAGAACACCAGAGAACTCCTGACTCCAGGGAACATTAATCAACAGGAGCTCATCAAACGCCTCCATGCCTACACTGAAACCAAGCACCACCCAAGGGCCAGCAAGTTCCAGAGTAAGACATACCATGCAAATTCTCCAGCAGCACAGGACATAGCCCTGAGCTTCAATATACAGGCTGCCCAAAGTCACTCCAAACTCACTGTCATCTCATAACCTATTACTGGACACTTCATTGCACTCCAGAGAGAAGAAATCCAGCTCCACCCACCAGAACACCGACACAAGCTTCCCTAACCAGGAAACCTTGACAAGCCACCTGTATAACCCCACCCACAGTGAGGAAACTCCATAATAAAGAGAACTCCACAAACTGCCAGAATACAGAAAGACCACCCCAAACGCAGCAATATAAACAAGATGAAGAGACAGAGGACTACCCAGCAGGTAAAGGAACAGGATAAATGCCCACCAAACCAAACAAAAGAGGAAGAGATAGGGAATCTACCTGATAAAGAATTCCAAATAATGATAGTGAAAATGATCCAAAATCTTGAAATCAAAATGGAATCACAGATAAATAGCCTGGAGACAAGGATTGAGAAAATGCAAGAAAGGTTTAACAAGGACCTAGAATAAATAAAAAAGTCAATATATAATGAATAATGCAATAAATGAGATCAAAAACACTCTGGAGGGAACCAACAGTAGAATAACAGAGGCTGAAGATAAGATTAGTGAGGTAGAATATAGAATGGTAGAAATAAATGAATCAGAGAGGAAAAAAGAAAAACGAATTAAAAGAAATGAGGACAGTTTCAGAGACCTCTGGGACAATGTTAAATGCCCCAACATTCGAATCATAGGAGTCCCAGAAGAAGAAGACAAAAAGACCATGAGAAAATACTTGAGATAATAGTTGAAAACTTCCCTAAAATGGGGAAGGAAATAATCACCCAAGTGCAAGAAACCCAGAGAGTCCCAAACAGGATAAACCCAAGGCAAAACATCCCAAGACATATATTAATCAACTTAACAAACATCAAACAGAAAGAACAAATATTAAAAGCAGCAAGGGAAAAAACACAAATAACACACAAGGGGATTCCCGTAAGGATAACAGCTGATCTTTCAATAGGAACTCTTCTGGCCAGGAGGGAATGACAGGACATACTTAGAGTGATAAAAGAAAATAACCTACAGCCCAGATTATTGTACCCAGCAAGGATCTCATTCAAATACGAAGGAGAAATCAAAAGCTTTACAGACAAGCAAAAGCTGAGAGAATTCAGCACCACCAAACCAGCTCTCCAACAAATGCTGAAGAATCTTCTCTAGACAGGAAACACAAAAAGGGTGTATAAACGCGAACCAAAAACAATAAAGTAAATGGCAACGGGATCATACTTATCAATAATTACCTTAAACGTAAATGGGTTGAATGCCCCAACCAAAAGACAAATACTGGCTGCATGGGTACAAAAACAAGCCCCTATATATGTTGTCTACAAGAGACCCACCTGAAAACAAGGGACACATACAGACTTAAAGTGAAGGGCTGGAAAAAGATATTCCACACAAATAGCGATCAAAAAAAGCAGGAATAGGAAGCTCATATACACCCATGGCGGATTCATGTCAATGTATGGCAAAACCAATACAGTATTGTAAAGTAAAATAAAGTAAAAATATAATTTAAAAAAAAGAAATATTCATATCAGATAAAATAGACTTTAAAACAAAGGCTGTGAAAAGAGACAAGGACACTACATAATGATCAAAGGATCAATACAAGAAGAAGATATAATAATTATAAATATATATGCACCCAACATAGGAGCACCGCAATATGTAAGACAAATGCTAACAAGTATGAAGGGGGAAAATAACAGTAACACAGTGGATAGATCAACTAATCAGAAAATTAACAAGGAAACACAAACTTTACATGTTTGGGAATGCATGTAAGAATTAAAGATTTTAAAATTTAAAAAATAAAAAACTAAAATTAAAAAAATAAATAAATAAATAAATGATACGATAGACCAGTTAGACCTAATTGATATCTATAGGACATTTCACCCCAAAACAATGAATTTCACTTTTTCCTCAAGCACACACAGAACCTTCTCCAGGATAGATCACATCCTGGGCCATAAAGCTAGCCTTGGTAAATTCAAAAAAATTGAAAGCATTCCAAGCATCTTTTCAGACCACAATGCAGTAAGATTAGATCTCAATTACAGGAGAAAAACTATTAAAAATTCCAACATATGGAGGATGAACAACACACTGCTGAATAACCAACAAATCACAGAAGAAATCAAAAAAGAAACCAAACATGCACAGAAACGAATAAGCATGAAAACACAACAACCCAAAACCTGTGGGACACTGTAAAAGCAGTGCTAAGGGGAAGGTTCATAGCAATACAGGCATACCTCAAGAAACAAGAAAAAAATCAAATAAATAACCTAACTATACACCTAAAGCAACTAGAAAAGAAAGAAATGAAGAACCCCAGGGTTAGTAGAAGGAAAGAAATCTTAAAAATTAGGGCAGAAATAAATGCAAAAGAAACAAAAGAGACCATAGCAAAAATCAACAAAGCCAAAAGCTGGTTATTTGAGAGGATAAATAAAATGGACAAACCATTAGCCAGACTCATCAAGAAACAAAGGCAGAAAATCAAATTAATAAAATTAGAAATGAAAATGGAGAGATCACAACAGACAACACAAATACAAAGGATCATAAGAGACTACTATCAGCAATCATATGCCAATAAAATGGACAACGTGGAAGAAATGGACAAATTCTTAGAAAAGTACAACTTTCCAAAACTGAGCCAGGAAGAAATAGAAAATCTTAACAGACCCATCACAAGCACAGAAATTGAAACTGTAATCAGAAATCTTCCAGCAAACAAAAGCCCAGGTCCAGACGGCTTCACAGCTGAATTCTACCAAAAATTTAGAGAAGAGCTAACACCTATCCTACTCAAACTCTTCCAGAAAATTGCAGAGGAAGGTAAACTTCCAAACTCATTCTATGAGGCTACCATCACCTTAATACCAAAACCTGACAAAGATGCCACAAAAAGAGAAAACTACAGGCCAGTATCACTGATGAACATAGATGGAAAAATACTTAACAAAATTCTAGCAATCAGAATCCAATGACACATTAAAAAGATCATACATCATGACTAAATGGGCTTTATCCCAGGGATGCAAGGATTCTTCAATATCTGCAAATCAATCAAATGTAATATACTACATTAACTAATTGAAAAATGAAAGCCATATGATTATCTCAATAGATGCAGAGAAAGCCTTTGACAAAATTCAACATCCATTTATGATAAAAACTCTCCAGAAAGCAGGAATAGAAGGAACATACCTCAACATAATAAAACCAATATATGACAAACCCACAGCAAACATTATCCTCAGTGGTAAAAAATTGAAAGCATTTCCCCTAAAGTCAGGAACAAGACAAGGGTGGCCACTCACCACGACTATTCAACATAGTTTTGGAAGTTTTGGCCACAGCAATCAGAGCAGAAAAAGAAATAAAAGGAATCCAAATTGGAAAAGAAGAAGTAAAACTCTCACTGTTTGCAGATGACATGATTCTCTACATGGAAAGCCCTAAAGACTCCATCAGAAAATTACTAGAGCTAATCAATGAATATAGTAAGTTGCAGGATATAAAATCAACACGCAGAAATCCCTTGCATTCCTATACACTAATAGTGAGAAAATAGAAAGAAATTAAGGAAACAATTCCATTCACCATTGCAACGAAAAGAATAAAATACTTAGGAATATATCACCTAAAGAAACAAAAGACCTATATATAGAAAACTATAAAACATTGGTGAAAGAAATCAAAGAGGACACTAATAGATGGAGAAATATACTGTGTTCATGGTTCAGAAGAATCAATATAGTGAAAATGAGTATACTACCCAAAGCAATCTATAGATTCAGTGTAATCCCTATGAAGCTACCAACGGTAGTTTTTGGAGAACTAGAGCAAATAATTTCACAAGTTGTATGGAAATACAAAAAACCTTGAATAGCCAAACCAATCTTGAGAAAGAAGAATGGAACTGGAGGAATCAACCTGCCTGACTTCAGGCTCTACTACAAAACCACAGTCATCAAGACAGTATGGTACTGCCACAAAGACAGAAATACAGATCAATGGAACAAAATAAAAAGCCCAGAGATAAATCCACACATCTATGGACACCTTATCTTTGACAAAAGAGGCAAGAATATACAATGGAGTAAAGACAATCTCTTTAACAAGTGGTGCTGGGAAAACTGGTCAACCACTTGTAAAAGAATGAAACTAGAACACTTTCTAACACGTACACAAAAATAAACTCAAAATGGATTAAAGATCTAAATGTAAGACCAGAAACTATAAAACTCCTAGAGGAGAACATAGGCAAAACACTCTCTGACATACATCACAGCAGGATCCTCTAAGACCCACCTCCCAGAATACTGGAAATAAAAGCAAAAATAAACAAATGGGACCTAATTAAAATTAAAACCTTTTGCACAACAAAGGAAACTATAAGCAAGATGAAAAGACAGCCTTCAGAATGGGAGAAAATAATAACAAATGAAGCAACTGACAATGAATTAATCTCAAAAATATACAAACAACTCCTGCACCTCAATTCCAGAAAAATAAACAACCCAATCAAAAAAAATGGGCCAAAGAAGTAAACAGACATTTCTCCAAAGAAAACATACAGATGGCTAACACACACATGAAAAGATGCTTAACATCACTCATTATCAGAGAAATGCAAATCAAAACCACAGTGAGGTACCATTTCACGCCAGTCAGAATGGCTGCTATCCAAAAGTCCACAAGCAATAAATGCTGGAGAGGGTGTGGAGTAAAGGGAACCCTCTTACACTGTTGGTGGGAAAGCAAACTAGTACAGCCACTATGGAGAACAGTGTGGAGATTCCTTAAAAAACTGGAAATAGAACTGCCATACATCGCAGCAATCCCACTGCTGGGCATATACACTGAGGAAACCAGAACTGAGAGAAACACGTGTAACCCAGTGTTCATCACAGCACTATTTATAATAGCCAGCACATGGAAGCAACCTAGATGTCCATCAGCAGATGAATGGATAAGTGTGGTACATATAGACAATGGAGTGTTAGCCATTAAAAAGAATACATCTGAATCCGTTCTAATGAGGTGGATGAAACTGGAGCCGATTATACAGAGTGAAGTAAGCCAGAAAGAAAAACACCAATACAGTATACTAATGCATATATATGGAATTTAGAAAGATGGTAATGATAACCCTGTATGCAAGACAGCAAAAGAGACACAGATGTATAGAACAGTCTTTTGGACTCTGTGGGAGAGGGCAAGGGTGGGATGATTTGGGAGAATGGCATTGAAACGTGTAATATCATAGGTGAAACGAATTGCCAGTCCAGGTTTGATGCATGATACAGGATACTCGGGGCTGGTGCACTGCAATAACCCAGAGGGATGGTATAGGGAGGGAGGTGGGAGGGGGGCTGAGGATGGGGAACACGTGTACACCCGTGGCGGATTCATGTCAAAATATGGCAAAACCAATACAATATTGTAAAGTAATTAGCCTCCAATTAAAATGAATTTAAAAAAATAAAATAAGTAGGTACAAGGCAGTATATGAGCCCCATGGTAATCACAAACCAAACACCTACAATAGATAAATAAACACTAAAAACAAAAAAAGTAATACAAACGTTCCACTGAAGAAAGTCATCACACCACAGGAAAAATAGCAAACAGAAGAAAAAAAGGAATAGCAAACTACAGAACAACCAGAAAACAAGTAACAAAAAGGCAGTAAGAGTACCTGCCTATCAATAATGACGTTAAATGTGATTGGAAAAAATACATCAGAAAAGTAGACTGACTGATGGGATTAAAAATCCAAGATCCATCTATATGAACCTACATGAGACTCACTTCAGAGCTAATGACACAAATAGCCTGAAAGTGAGGGGATAGAAAGAGATATTTCGTGCAAATGGGAAAAAAAAGAAAGCTGGAATAGCAGTACTCATATAGATAAACTAAACTTTAAAACAAAGCTATTTAACAAAAGACAAAGACAGGCATTATTTTATAATAAAGGGATCAATACAAGAAGATATTATACTGATTGACATACATGGACCCAATACAGGAGCACCTAAATATATCAGGCAACTATTAAAAGACATAAAGGAGAAACTGACAATACTACAGTAATAGTCGGAGATAGTAACACGCCACTTACCTCAAAGGATAGATCATTCAGACAAAATTATTAAGGCAACAGTGGTCTTAAATGGTATAATATACTAGGTAGGCTTAATTGATAGCTATAGCACACTCAAAAATCCCTGCAGTTGGTGACTGCAGCCATGAAATTAAAAGATGCTTACTCCTTGGAAGAAAAGCTATGACAAACCTAGATAGCATATTAAAAATTGAGACATTCCTTTGCCAACAAAGGTCCATACAGTCAAAGCCATGGTTTTTCCAGCAGTCAGGTGTGGATGTGAGAGTTGGACCATAAAGAAGGTTGAGCACCGAAGAATTGATGCTTTTGAACTGTGGTGTTGGAGAAGACTCTTGAGAGTCCCTTGGACTGTGAGGAGATCAAACCATTGGAAGGACTGATGCTAAAGCTGAAGTGCCAATACTTTGGCCACTTAATGCAAAAAGCCAACTCATTAGAAAAGACCCTGATGCTGAGAAAGATTGAAGGCAGAAGGAGAAGGGAACAACAGAGGATGAGATGGTTGGATGGCATCACCAACTCAATGGACATGAGTTTGAGCAAGTTCCAGGAGATGGTGATGAACAGGAAGGCCTGGCGTGCTGCAGTCCGTGAGGTTGCAAAGAGTCAGGACTGAGCGACTGAACAATAGCACACTCCAATCAAAACACCAGCAAAATACACATTCTTTTGATGTACACATAAAACCTTCTCCAGGATAGTTCACATTCTAGGCCAAAATACAAGTGTCAACAGATTTTAACAGGAGAGAAGTTATATCAACTATCTTCCAATCACAACTATATGAAACTTGAAATCAATTACAAAAAGAAAAATGGGAAAATCACAGATACATGGAGAGTAAACAGTGTGCTACAGAAAACCAATGGGCTGATGAAGAAATCAGAAAGTATCTTGAGACAAATAAAAATGGAAACAATGCTTCTGAATTTATGATATGCAGCAGAGCAGTTGTATGTAACTTCCCTGTAGCTCAAATGGTAAAGAACCTGCCTGCAATGCAGGAGTCCAGGATTTGATCCCTGGTTTGGGAAGTTCCTCTGGAGAAAGGAATAGCAATCCACTCCAGTATTCTTGCTTGGAGAATCCCATGGACAGAGAAGCCTGGCGAGCCACAGTCCGTGGAGTTGCAAAGAGTTGGACATGACTGAGTGACTAACACAGAGAGTTCTATGGGGAGCTAACATCAATACAGGCCTTCCTCAGGAAACAAGTAAAATCTCAAATAAACAACCTAACCTGTTTTGTGCTCCAAAATCACTACAGATGGTGATTGCAGCCATGAAATTAAAAGACGCTTACTCCTTGGAACGAGTTACGACCAACCAGATAGCATATTGAAAAGCAGAGACATTACTTTGCCAACAAAGGTCCGTCTAGTCAAGGCTATGGTTTTTCCAGTAGTCATGTATAGATGTGAGAGTTGGACTGTGAAGAAAGCTGAGCACCGAAGAATTGATGCTTTTGAACTGTGGTGTTGGAGAAGACTCTTGAGAGTCCCTTGGACTGCAAGGAGATCCAACCAGTCCATTCTCAAGATCAGTCCTGGGTGTTCTTTGAAATGAATGACGCCAAAGCTGAAACTCCAATACTTTGGCCACCTCATGCGAAGAGTTGACTCATTGGGAAAGACTCTGATGCTGGGAGGGATCGGAGGCAGGAGGAGAATGGAACGACAGAGGATGAGATGGCTGGATGGCATCACGGACTCGATGGATGTGAGTCTGAGTGAACTCCGGGAGTTGGTGATGGACAGGGAGGCCTGGCATGCTGCAATTCATGGGGTCGCAAAGAGACCAGTGAAATAGCTAATTCTTTGAAAAGATAAAATTGATAAACTGTTAGCTAGACTCATCAAGAAGAAAAGGGACAGGACACAAAAAAGAAATGAAAGAGGAGAAATAACAATCAATACCACAGAGATAACAACAAAAAAAAATTCTGTGAATAGTTGTATGCCAACAAATTAGACAACATAGAAAAAATATGCAAATGTTGAAAAACATGCAACCTGCTAACACTGTATCAAGAGAAAACAGACAGTTTGAACAGATTGATTACTAGTACTAAAATTGGGTTTGTAATTTTTAAAAATCTACTAGCAAACAACAGTCCAGGACCAGATGACTTCACAGGGAAATTCCACCAAACATATAAATAAGAGCTAATTCCTTTCTTCCTCAGTCTCCCAAACTCATTCTCCAAGGCCACCATTACCTTGATACTAAACTAGACTGAGACACTAAAAAAGAGAAAAGAAAATTACAGGCCAATATCCTTGATGAATATACATGCAAAAATCCTTAACAAAATATTAGGAAACTGAATTAAACAGTACAAAGAAAAGATCTTACATTGTGATCAAGTGGGATTTATTCCAGGGATGCAGTTTAGTTCAGTTCAGTTCAGTCTCTCAGTCATGTCCGACTCCTTACGACCCCATGAATTGCAGCACGCCAGGCCTCCCTGTCCATCACCAACTCCCGGAGTTCACTCAGACTCACATCCATCGAGTCAGTGATGCCATCCAGCCATCTCATCCTCGGTCATCCCCTTCTTCTCCTGCCCCCAATCCCTCCCAGCATCAGAGTCTTTTCCAATGAGTCAACTCTTCGCATGAGGTGGCCAAAGTACTGGAGTTTCAGCTTTAGCATCATTCCTTCCAAAGAAATCCCAGGGCTGATCTCCTTCAGAATGGACTGGTTGGATCTCTTGCAGTCCAAGGACTCTCAAGAGTCTTCTCCAACACCACAGTTCAAAAGCATCAATTCTTCGGTGCTCAGCTTTCTTCACAGTCCAACTCTCACATCCACACCATGACCACTGGAAAAACCATAGCCATTTACACATTTACACATTTACACAATACTATTCCACATCTTGCCTATTGTAAATAGTGCTTAATTGAACGTGAAAGTGCTAGTATCTCTTCTAGATCCTGATTTCAGTTCTTTGATAAATATACAGAAGTGGGATTGTTGAATTTTTAAGTACTATCTATAGTTGGGGATATTAAAGAGTATGAGTGGTCTAAATTAATTTTGTGAGGGCATGAACTCTCTCCTTGACATAGAAAAAACGTATATTTGAGGAGATAACTATCTATAGTTGGGGATATTAAAGAGTATGAGTGGTCTAAATTAATTTTGTGAGGGCATGAACTCTTTCTCCTTGACACAGAGAAAACGTATATTTGAGGAGATAATCATTACTGTTGAGTACTGACATCAGTATAGGATCACTGACTCAATGGGCATAAATTTAAGCAAACTCCAGGAGACAGAGGAGGATAAAGAACCCTGGTGTGCTGCAGTCCATGGAGTTGCAAAGAAGTGGACTTGACTCAGCAATTAAACAACAAATAAAATCTGCCATCTTGCAAAACTTTTACCACAGTTGTTCAGGAAATTGCTGATATATACATACATATATGTGTATCAAACATTTTAATATACTGACAGATCCTTCTTAATAAGAGATAATTTATTCTTTCTGAAATAGCGACCAAGAAATAGTCCCCTGATACACTAAACGTATGTCCTCCCTATCACTTTTATTACTCAGTTCTAAATAACTGAGTTATTTAGTACTTAATATACTTAGTGACCAGACTAACTACCTTACGTTCAATATTGCCTCAGCTCATCTTCAGGCTCCATTTGGAAACTGCTTTCAGTCCTTAAGTTGATACTATAGAAATAAACTCAGGGGGGATAAATAGTTGGCCAACTGCCACATATTTATTTAGTCAAAATAAGTGGATTTTAGTGAGTACAATAATACAGAATGTTTTAAAAGTCTTTCTTTGGCTAAGGTATTTTATTTACTCCATTTCATGTAGAATGTTGACAATGTTTGCCTAAAATTGTTTTTGAGTTTATTGTCATTCTTTTCCATATTGAATTAAACAAGTATTAATATTAAAGCTAGATGTGACCTTAAGGACCACTTTTGATATTCATTAGAAAGGTAAATTAAAATTTATTTTCCTATAGAATTGTGTCTTTACATTTTTTAAAACAATGTTTGAGCATCACTGTATTTAGAAAGAAGCTGATATATCCCCTGTGTTAATAGCCTTAGAGCACCTATTTGGATATACAAAAAAGGAAATAAAAGGGCTTCTCAGGTGGCACAGTGATAAAGAATCCACCTTCCAATGCAGGAGACACAAAAGACACGTGTTTGATCCCTGAATTGGGAAGATCCCCTGCAGAAGGAAATGGCAACTCACTCCAGTATTCTTGCCTCAGGAAGTCCATGGACAGAGAAGCCTGATGGGTTACAGTCCATGGGGTCACAATAAGTCAGGCACGACTGAGCATACACAAGGAAATGGAGATAGTTCATACTCTCTTAAACCATAACTATTCTCATATTCTATTTCCTGAAAGAAATATAGAAGTAATGATGAATTCTATGTAGGTCAAAAAGATGCAGAGAAAAAAAGTTCCAATTATTAATTCATTACTAAAAGGATTACCATCAGACACTCATGGAATATAACATGTTCTCTACCCCAAAATGTATTTAATAGAACATCTCCATCTTGGAATGGAGTGAAATCTAGAATTCATACTTTTAAATTTCTATTGGAATAATCTAATACTATTCAAAATTAAAGTGAAAAATCTGAAGAAACACTCTGTGACCCTAAGGCTCTCCATCTTAATATAAATTGAAATGCTAGTTTTAAATATTTTTAAACTAGTACTTCTAGCTTTATGGACATAAATGTTCATGAGATTTGTCCCCCAAGTCCATAAAAAAAAATGAGTCCCATCAGAAAGCCTTGTAGGTAAGGAGATTTAGAAGAGTAAGGTTTAAGATTTAGGTCATACCTGAATGGTCTAGTGGTTTTCCCTACTTTCTTCAATTTAAGTCTGAATTTGGCAATAAGTAGTTCATGATCTGAGCCACAGTCAACTCCCAGTCTTGTTTTTGCTAACTGTATAGAGCTTCTCCATCTTTGGCTGCAAAGACTATAGTCAATCTGATACAGGTATTAACCATCTGGTATGTCCATGTGTAGAGTTGTCTCTTGTGTTGTTGGAAGAAATTGTTTGCTATGACCAGTGTGTTCTCTTGGCAAAATTCTCTTAGCCTCTGCCCTGCTTCATTTTGTACTCCAAAACCGAATTTGCCTGTTACTCCAGGTATCTCTTGACTTCCTACCTTTGCATTCCAGTCCTAATAAAAAGGACATCGTTTTGGGGTGTTAGTTCTAGAAGTCCTTGTAGATCTTCATAAAAACATTCAACTTCAGCTTCTTCAGCATTACTGGTCGAGACATAGACTTGGATTACTGTGATACTGAATGGTTTGCCATGGAAACGAACTGAGATCATTCTGTCATATTGGAGATTGCATCCAAATACTGCATTTTGGACTCTCTTGTTGACTGTGTGGCTACTCCATTTCTTCTAAGGGATTTGACCTAAATCCAATTCCTTACGATTATACAGTGTAAGTGACAAATAGAATCAAGGGATTAGATGTGATAGACTGCCTGAAGAACTATGGACAAAGGTTCATGGCACTGTACAGGAGGCAGTGATCAAGACCATCCCCAAGAAAAAGAAATGCAAAGGACAAAACGGTTGTCTGAGGAGGCCTTATAAATAACTGAGAAAAGAAGAGAAACTAAAGGCAAAGGAGAAAAGGAAAGATATACCCATTTGAATGCAGAGTTCCAAAGAATAGCAAGGAGAGATAAGAAAGCCTTCCTCAGTAATCAATGCAAAGAAATAGAGGAAAACAATAGAATGGGAAAGACTAGAGATATCTTTAAGAAAATTAGAGATACCAAGGGAACATTTCATGTAAAGATGGGAACAATAAAGGACAGAAATTGTATGGACCTAACAGAAGCAGAAGATATTAAGAAGAGTGACAAGAATATACAGAAGAACTATACAAAAAAGATCTTCATGACCCAGATAACCATGATGGTGTGATCATGCATCTAGAGCCAGACATCCTGGAATGAGAAGTCAAGTGGGCCTTAGGAAGCATCACTATGAACAAAGTTAGTGGAGGTGATGGAATTCTGGTTGAGCTATTTCAAATCCTAAGAGATGATGCTGTGAAAGTGCTGCACTCAACATGCCAGCAAATTTGGAAAACTCAGCAGTGGCCACAGGATTGGAAAAAAGTCAATCTTCATTCCAATCCCAAAGAAAGGCAATGCCAAAGAATGTTCAAAGTACCACACAATTGCGCTAATCTCACATACTAACAAAGTAATGCTCAAAATTCTCCAAGTCAGGCTTCAATAGTATGTGAACCATGAACTTCCAGATGTCCAAGCTGGATTTAGAAAAGGCAAGGGAATCAGAGATCAAATTGTCAACATCAATTGGATCATCGAAAAAGCAAGAGAGTTCCAGAAAAACATCTACATCTACTTCTGCTTTATTGACTATGTCAAAGCCTTTGACTGTGTGGATCACAACAAACTGTGGAAAATTCTTAAAGTCATGGGAATGCCAGACCACCTTACCTGCCTCCTGAGAAATCTGTATGCAGGTCAAGAAGCAACAGTTAGAACTGGACATGGAACAACACACTGGTTCAAACAAGGCTGCATGTTGTCTCTGTGCTTATTTAACGTATATGCAGCGTATATCATACGAAATGCTGGGTTGGATGAATCACAAGCTGGAATCAAAATTGCGGGAGAAATATCAATAACCTCAGATATGCAGATGATACCACCCTTATGGCAGAAAGTGAAGAACTAAAGAGCCTCTTGATGAAAGTTAAAGAGGAGAGTGAAAAAGTTGGCGTAAAGCTCAACATTCAGAAAACTAAGATCATGGCAACTGGTTCAGTCACTTCATGGCAAATAGATGGGGAAACAGTGGAAACAGTGAGAGACTTTATTTTGGGGGGCTCCAAAATCACTGCAGATGGTGACTATAGCCATGAAATTAAAAGACGTTTGCTCTTTGGAAGAAAAGCTATGACCAACCTAGACAGCCTGTTATAAATCAGAGACATTACTTTGCCAACAAAAGTCCTTCTAGTCAAAGCTATGGATTTTCTAGTAGTCATGTATGGATGTGAGAATTGGACTCTGAAGAAAGCTGAGCGCAAAAGAATTGATGCTTTTGAACTGTGGTGTTGAAGAAGAGTCTTGAGAGTCCCTTGGACAGCAAGGAGATGCAACCAGTCTAACCTAAAGGAAACCAGTCCTGAATATTCATTGGAAGGACTGATGCTGAAGCTGAAACCCCAATACTTTGGCCCCCTCATGCAAAGAACTGACTCAATGGAAAAGACCCTGATGCTGGGAAGGATTGAAGGTGGGAGGAGAAGGGGATGATAGAGGATGAAATGGTTGGGTGGCATCACCGACTTGATGAGCATGAGTTTGAGTAAGCTCTGGTAGTTGGTGAAAGACAGAGAAGCCTGGCTTGCTGCAGTCCATGGGGCTGCAGAGTTAAACAGGACTGAGCAACTAAACTGAACTGAAGGTTTAAGATAATAAAGCTGAAGAAAACTTCATGGAGACACAGTCCCCTCCAGGTGCTTTTTAAGAATGGCCATGTCCGCAGGACTTTTTATAGATACATAATGGTTATGAGCATAAGAAAGCTCAAGAGTCAACCCTGCTCAGGTTCAGATTCTAGCTCTGCTAGTTAATCTGTTGGACTTTTAGCAAATTACTTAGTCTCCCTGTGACAACATTTTCTTGTCTATAAAACTGTTTGAGGATTAAACTAATACGTGTAACATGTTAACAATTACTGGTAAATGATAAGTTCTCAATAAGTATTGACCATTAGAATGAAAGTGTTGTTTACACTTTTAGATAGCTCCTTGTTTTTTTGTATTAATATAAGGAAGTAGACAGTCTTGACAGTTTATTGATCTAGGGAAGGCATTATTGGAATGACTTTTTTCCAGATGAATAGATATACAAGTTCCCACATGGTATGTGATGTTTCTAATATAAAGAGAAGCCTGCATTAAAAAAAAAAAAACTCAATATGTAACACACTGTTCCTCCCAAAAGATTCATAGTTTCAATTTTATATTACCTTAAATAGCTGCCATCAAGAAGTAAGATTTTTAAGAGAAAAAGTAAGATTTTACTTAAAAAAAATCTAATGATTTATAGCAATAGGATGGAAAATACTGAAATAAAGAATGAAGTCATTATGCCACAAGGCACTTTTCTATTATATTTACACTGTTTGCCTTACAGGAAATATAGATTAGGCTTTGAATCTAGATTATCATTCATGTAAAGGCTCCTAAAAAATCCTGTTTCATTTTATAAATTCTACTGAAGAACTTTAGCTTTAAATATTCCATGAGGAGTTTTAGGAATATGAAGTATCTGATTTTCATTTTAGCTTTTAGTGTTTCTGTAAATGGTTCTGAATGATAGAAAGTACTGAGGTTTCCTAGGGCATTCTCTTTATCCTTAACCAGTGCCTTCTAACTGTTTAAGTCTCAGGTCCATTATAAGCATTAAATCTGTAAAGTAGGTCAAGAGAATGATGGTTTCAATACCAGGGTTGTAAGGAGGATTAGATAGAAATTCAAAAAGCAGTTTCATTGCCAGCTTAAAAGTAGATCACTTTCTGGGTATCGAGAGATAAATATCAATTATATCAACTCTACTTTAAATATTACTTCCTGGCCTCTTTTTTTCCAGTTTAGTTTAAGGTCTATTTTTAGGCTATAGTTTTTTTCAGTTTTAGCCACAATATAAGGGAGGTGGTAAGAAAAAAAATTTTTTTAAGGAAATTTAAAATAATCTTTGCTTGTAAAGACTAGAAAGTCATAAAGCTACTCAGTTGGAAATGCATTGTAAATTTCTCTAATTCCTGGTTATATTTTTAGTGTATACAAGGTGGAAATTTTATAAATATTTTAATAAATAATGTTTATGTTTAATCTCTACCCAGACATTTAGATATTTTTGGAAATAAACAAGTTATAAGTAATAAATGAATTAACTTTTTATAACAGCAATAAGTTTAAAATTGGATTTTTAATCCAAATGCAATGCTCAACATATAGAAAATAAAACTGCCAGTTTATGGCTATTTGCTACCATAAATGCAAGCATCAGGACCAATATGTCATATGTTTCAAAGGCCTTTTTAGGCTAAGGTAACCGAACATGTTACAATTCACTGAAGGTAAAAACAATGAATAAGACATTCTTTGCCTATGGTTAGTAAAACTGTCTTCTTATCACATGTATGGAAGTTCTCATAAAATTTAAGAAACAAAATAACAAGAAATCCTATCTGGTTTTTCTCTTTCTAGATATAACAATAACTTTAAGATAAAAAATAAAATAAAATTAAGTGACATGTGGACAGCAAGCTGTGTGGATGAAGTGGGAGAAGGCAACACCAATGCCATGAAATCCTTTGTCTTGGGCTGGCCCACAGTGAACTTTGTGGCCACTTTCAGGTGAGAACCATAGCTTGTCTTTTATTATTCACATGAGTTTGCTACTGTGAAATACAGACAGCTATGTAATTTCTAGAATGGAGAGGAAAAAAAGATAATTCAGTTTTGTTCCCATAATTTTTTAAAGAAACATATTTTATTCTGATTGATCTATTTTATAGAGAAGTTCATTTGTATTCTAAAGCCCATAATTCATCTTTTGGCACACCCTCAATAAAGACACCTATATGCTTCATGTTTCTCCCAAAAACTGTTTTATTAAAAGATGTGAAAGGTAATGGTAAATATTGAGAACTCTTGAAAGCATTTACCTTTGGTTTGAGCTGTGACTTTTTAAAGGGGCTACTTAAACACCTCTAACACCACGGAAGAGGAAGAGTAATCAGAGTTCTAGGACCTCCCTCTCCAGTATTCCCTTCCCTCATGCTTAGGCACTGTTTTATATATTGAGTTTTCAAGTTAGCTTTTTAAACCACTGAAACAGATGTTTTACTGAAACAAATTCTATAAAACACTCCAATTAAGCTTGAATAACCAATTTATACTCCCAGATTTTCTTTAAAAATAGTTTATAATTATAGAAATAAATTTAATGTAATGAAATAATGTGGTTCCTAACTGCACATCATGTTCTAACTTGGTATCTACAGAAGTGTGACAATAAAAACCAGATTTATGAATTCAAGGAATGAAAGTCAGTTTCCTAAGACTTATTCCTTGGCTGGGATGGAGTTGGAGAATGCATGAAGAGAGAATCTTTGTGCTCTTATCTGAACAGGCTAAATTGACACTTTTGTGTTTAGAGTGAGCATACAAAAACTCAGACTTATGATATTGAACAATGGCATGTTCAGTATTTGTTTTACACCTAAAAGAGCTGGTTTTTATTTCAAGTACACATTTTTCTTTCTACTTCCTCATTACCATCCAATTCCTCAGGCATCATTTTAAAACCAAATAACTATTTTTTTGAAACTGTTAATCTTCTAATAAAGGAAAGGCATGCCATTAAATTCTATTATGCACTATTGACCTACCACAGGATTTTAAGAATTTATTTAGAAGAAACATACATTTGTATCATTCTCCTTGTGTCTTCTTTTCCATGACAAGCTTCTCTAAATATTGTCATTTCATATTATTTAATCTCCCTGGTGTTTAGAGCTGAAAGGAAGGGATTTCAAGTGAAGGGTGAGACTACATTATGTCTTTTCTTTAAACAAGGAGTTTCCATAAAACTTTTTTAAGGAGAAGGGAAAATATTGAATAATTTATAAAATAGTTCCTCAAAAAGTATAGTACTTTAACTGAATGACTAAGTTAGCATCCCTAGTGATGTCGTGTGGGCATCATCTGTGCTTTGTTAGTGTATTGAGGAGCTTCTGTGGTATTTGTCTCCAATACCCATAGCCCCAGTCTAATCACAAGAAAAATGTCAGATAAGCCCAAAGTGAGGAATGTTCTATAGAGTTACCTGACCAGTAAGCCTCAAAATTGTCACAATCAAAAAAAAATCAAAAAACAAAACATGAAAAGGCACAGTAAAGGTCACTAAGGAGACATGATATCTGAATCTGCTATGTGGTATCCTACAATAGAAAATAGGAAAAGGACATTAATGGAAACACTGGTGAAATCTGAAGTCAGTAGTGTAGTTAATGGTAATGCACCAATATCAGTTTCCTAGCTTGATGGATGTGCCATGATAATGTGAGAGGATAACATTAGAAGAAACCAAAACTGGGTGAGAGGTATATAGGGATTCTCTGTACTATCTTTGCAACTTTCCTGAAAATCTAAACCTATCTTGAAATTCAAATATTACTCTTTAAAAAAAAATAGTAGTGTGGAAGAGTTCAGACTCTGGTATGGCAGAGTGAGGTCTTAACAGACTGACCACTCTACAGATAACAACTGTAAACTCTGAACAAAATATAAGCAACAACCTCCTGAAGGTTCTGGAAAGTGAACAAAATGTTGGCAAATTTTAGGGAAGAATTGAAACTTGAAACAAGGCATCAGCACTGCATGAGTTTCCTGCTTTTAAGGCATTAGCAGTCAACTTATGGTGCAGGGCATCTAAACTGACAAAAACTCAGGCATTCTGGGCTGAAACACTGAAGTACAGAGTTTGGGTCAGCCGCAGCCGCAAGAACTTGAGGGAGGAAATCTCAGAAAGAAGAGTAACAGAGAAAGGAAGCTCCACATTTTCTGTTTAGACTCTGCCCAGCTGAATGCTGAACCACATATATATGGAATTCAAGCTAAGGCTGAAAGACTTGTACTGAGTTGCTGCTGAACACAGGAGAGGTAGGGTTTTCAGCTTGAATCGAATAAAATGAGTTGTCTGTTAAAACAACATTATTTTGCAAATATAACAAAACTCAGAGTCTCCAGAATAAGATATTTATAATGTCTAGAGTATTATCTGAAGTTTTTTAATCTATGAAGTATCTAGAAAGGAAAAAGGTAATAAATAGAAGCCAATCATGAGATGATCTGTTAGTTGGAATTGCTATAAAAGAACTTACAAGCAACTCTTACAACTATGCTCAGTAGGTAAAAGAAAAAGCCAATTGAAATGAGTGAAAAGATAGGAAATCTTAGCAGAGAAATAGAAAATATTTTTCAAAAGCCGAATGAAAATTCTAGAACTAAAAATTATAATATCTTAAATTTTTAAAAATTCTCTCTGTGGCTTTAGTTGCAAAATGGAAATGAAAGAGAAATAACTCAGTGAATTTGAAAGTATATCAACAGAGATTGTCTAATCTGAGGAAGAGAGGAAAAAAGATTTTTAATCAAAAATGCATCAGAGACTTGGAGGAAAGCCAAAATATATAATATACATGTAATGGGAATTCTGGAAAGGAGAGAGAAGGAATGCGGCAGAACAAATATTTTAGAAATAATGATTTGAAAATCTCCCAAATTTGGCGAAAGACATGTATGTACAGATTCAGTGAGCTCTGTGAACCGTGAATGGGAGTAATATGAATAAAGCTTCACCTGTTTATTTGTAGACAAACTGCTATAAACCAAATATAAGAGAAAATCATGAAAGCAGCCAGAAAAAAAAAACAACACATTACATACAGTAGAACAACAGTTTGCATCACTGTGGTTTTCTCATCAGAAATTATGGCTGTTTCAGAGATCACTGGAATAGCATCTTTAAGAGTATTTAAAGACTCAAGATTGATCAAAGTGGCAGAGTAGGAGGATGTGGAACTTACCTTCGCCCATGTAGATTATTCCACATCTACGTGTGGAATGATTCTCGCTGAAAACTGGCAGAAAGACTCCTGTACAGCCAAGGCTGTAAGAAAGATCCAAACATAATCAGGAGGAAAAGAAAAGTGATCAGGCTGGGAGCTTGCCACCAGGAGTATCCTCAGAGAAAAAGGGAGATTCCACAGGCAGAGACCTGCCCTGGGGAGTGAGCAGTGCAAACCACAGATTGGGCATCCCACTCCTGGCATCCTACACAGGGGAGACCAGCCCTCTTGGCTGGTTGGGGAACTGCTGGAACTAACAAGAATGCTGTGGGAAACCTGGACTCTGCTTGCATGCACGTACACACTCACTCACACAGAGACACACATACACACTCATAAGCTGGCTTGCCTCTGAGGCAGAGTGGAGAAGGCTGATAGAGGACTGCTCTAGAGGCTGCTCGTTTTCCCTAACCACCTCAGTGGTGCATGATTTGGGCCTAGTGGAGAAATGCTCAAGCCCTGCTTCCTCCAGTTGCAACTCCCCACTGGACCAAGAGCTGCTATGACTAGGAACAGAACTTGGTTCTGACCAAAGGTGACTTGGTCCTGAGGTGATGTTTAGGTGGGGTAGCAGTGGCCATTGTTGGTGCTTACCTGAGTACATCAGATGCAGACCAGAACTCTGATGACACCTGATTCATTACAGCTCATGCCACAATATATGGAGAGTTCACACAGACCCCGACTGTCCTGCAGTACAGGACATCAGGGTGGAGGCAGCAGAGGAGGGAGGACAAAGGGGACTCAGACCCACAGCTGCCTATGAGCAGAGTAAGGGAAACAATTGCAGATTCTTGCACAGTCAGCAGATCAGAGACAGCTCAGATGTCTGTCTGAGGCTGACATGAACCAAGAACCCACATGAGCCCCCCTTGCATCAGCACAGCCCCACTCTGGAACAAAGGTTCCAGTACTTAGAGAAGTGAAAGCACACGCTTAACAGGAACAGAGCCAGCTCAGGCCTGACTCTCAGGGCTTCTGCTGTAGCAATTTGAGATTCATTGAGGCGAGAGGAAGTCCTGCCTCCCAAGTAGCTTCAGCTCTAACCTGTCCATTTCCAGCCACATCCACTACCAAGGCTATTGCTGCTGGCACCCACTGAGGAAACATCTGACTTTCATCTACATCAAATCCAGCTCTGCCACCAATGGCACTGGGCATACACAGTCTGTGTAGGGATGCTCCCACCTAAGTACACCATTTCAAGAATGTAATAGGTAAGTGTTTCACCAAAATACACAGAGGCTGAAAATGTTAAGCATAATGAAAAAGGCAGAGGAACTGGTTTCAGTTGAAGAAGTAAGAGAAAACCTGAGAGAAATATGTAATGAAATAAACTGTTTATCAGACAAAGAATTCAAAGCATTTATAGTAAAAATATTAACTTGATTAGGGAAAAATAGATGAACACAGTGAAAAATTTTAACAAGAAACTAGAAAATAAAAGAGGACCCAGTTAGGAATGAAGAATTCAATAACTAAAATTTAAAAATACACTAGAAAGGATAGCACACTGTGTGATCTGGAAAACAGAATAATAAACACCTGATCAGAGCAGAAAAAATGTTTAAATGAAAAGAGTTTAAGAGAGCTCTGGAATAACATTAATCAAGCTTACCAACATTAACATTATAGGTAACCCAAAAGGAGAAGAGAGGGAGAAATCGAAACTCAATATTTCATGAAATTATGGTGGAAAATTTCCCAAACTTGTAGAGAGTAACAGATACCCAGGTACAGGAAGCAAGGAGGATCCTAAATAGGACAGAAGGCAGTGACATGATGTATTCAAAGTGCTAAAGGGGAATAACTTGCAACCTGTGATACTTAGCAAGATTAGCATTTGGAGTCAAAGAAGAGATACTTAGCAAGATTATCATCTGGAGTCAAAGAAGAGATAAAAGACTTCTCAGAAGGCAAAAACTGAAAGAGTTCATCCATATTAAACCTACCCTAAAATAATTAAAGAATTTTCTCTAAGTGGAAAATAAATAAGAATCTATAGGAAAGGGAAAATCCCACTAAGAAAAGTACATAGTAGGGACGAAATTTCCTTCTCCAGGGGATCTTCCTGACCCAGGGATCAAACCCAGGTCTCCCACATTGCAGGCAGACGCCTTAACCTCTGAGCCACCAGGGAAGCCCCTTAAGTGAGCTAGTATGAAAATAAAAAGGCAGACAGTTGTAAAAGTAGCTATTATAACTACAAATAAATAGTTAAGGGATAACATGAAAATGTAAAATATGATATCAAAAGCAGAAAATGTCAGAGAGGGGGATAAAAAATATAAATCTTTTAGAATGTGTTTCAACTTAAATGACTACAGCTTAAAACAAGTAGATGTAGTTGTAGGTCAACGTATATGAACCCCATGATAACCACAAATCAAAAACCTATAATTGATACTTAAAAAGTAAAAAGAAAGGAGCACAAGCATGCTACTAAAGATAATCATAAAACCACAAGGGAAGAAACAGAAAAAGAAGAAATGACAAGAGAAGAACTACAAAAACAACCAGAAAAGAATAATAAAATGGCAATGAATACACACCTTTCAGTAATTACCTTAAATGTCACTGGACTAAATGTGCCAATCAACAGACACAGGATGGCTAATTGGATTAAAAAAAAAAAAAAACACCAATATGCTGCCTATAAGAGACTCACTTCAGAACTAAAGACACACAGGCTGAAAGTGACAACATGGAAAAGATATTTCGTATTTCATATGAATGGAAAAGACAAGAAAGCTGTAGTAGTAATACTTATAACAGACAAAATTGATTTTTTAAAAAGCTATAGCAATAGACCAGAAAAGAGCATTATTTTATAAAAGAAGGACCAATACAAGTAGAGCATACTATACTCATTAACATATATGCTCTCAGTACCGGAGCACCTGAACATGTAAAGCAAATATTAAAAGACATAAATGGAGAAACTGACAATAATATTATTAATATAGTAATAGTAAGGGATGTTAATACCCCACTTACATCAACAGACAGATCATCCAGACAGAAAATTATTAAAGCAACAATGACCTTAAATGGCACACTAAACCACGTGGACTTTTTAGATAGCTGCAGCACACTCCAACCAAAACCAGCAGAATACACATTCTTTTCAAGTGTACATGGAACATTCTCCAGGATATATCACATACTAGGCCAGAAAACAAGTGTAAACAAATTTAATTGGATAGAAATTATAGCAAGCATCTTTTCCAATAATGACTGGCAAATAATTACAGCATGTTACAGCCGGAAAAACATGACAAGCACAAATACTTGGCAACTAAACAACATGCTACCGAAAATCCACTGGGTCAATGATAAAATGAAAGAAGAAATGAGAAAATACCTTGAGAAAAATAACAGTGGAAACAGCACTACCAAATCTTTAGGATGTTGCAAAAGCATCTCTTAAGAGGAAAGCTTATAGCAATACAGGCCTTCCTCAAGAAACAAGGAAAATCTCTAATACAACCTAACCTGCCATCTAAAGGAATAGAAAGAGAAGAACAAACAAAGCCCCGAAGTCAGCAGAAGGAAAGAAATAGTAAGGATCAGAAAGGAAACAAATAAAATAGAGTCCCTCCCCGCCCCCCCAAAAAATAGAAAAGATCAATGAAACAATGAGCTGGTTTTTTGAAAAGATAAACAGAATCGATAAACCTTTAATGAGGTTCCCCAAGAAGAAAAGGGAGTGGACCCAAGGAAATACAAGAAATGAAGGAGGAGAAATAACAACCAATGCCATGAAAGTATGAAAGTGAAGTGGCTCAGTCGTGGACCCCATGGACTGTAGCTTTCTAGGCTCCTCTCTCCAAGGGATTCTCCAGGCAAGAATACTGGAGTGGGTTGCCATTTCCTTCTCCAGGGGAGCTTCCAAACCCAGGGATCGAACCTGGGTCTCCCACATTGCAGGCAGACGCTTTAACCTCTGAGCCACCAGGGAAGCCCTACGCCATAGAGATACAAAAATCATCAGTGAATTCTGTGAACAATTGTATGCCAACAAATTGGACAACATAGAAGAAATAGACAAATTTCCAACAAAACCTGATACCACTGTATTAGGAGTAAACAAACAATTTGAACAGACCGATCACTGACATAGAATTTGTAATTTTTTAAAAAACTGCTAGCAAACAAAAGTCTAGGAATTCACAGGGAAATTCTGGCTTCACAGGAAAATTCTACCAAACATATAAAGGAAAGCTAATATCTGTCCTTCTCAAACTCTCCAAAAAAATTGAAGGAGACACTCCCAAACTCATTCTCTGAGAGTACCATTACCCTAATGCCAAAACCAGACAAAGATGCTCAAAAAAAATCAGAGGCCAATATCTTTGATGAATATACATGCAAAAACCCTTAATAACATATTAGCAAATGGAACCAACAGTATATAGAAAGAACCATACACCACGATGAAGTAGGATTTATTCCAGGGACACAAGGACAGTTCAGAATTTGCAAATCAATCAGTGTGATATGTCACATTAACAAATGGAAGGATAAAAATCCTTTCTGTGTCGAGACACAGAAAGCGTATTTGGCAGAATTCAATATCCATTCATGATAAAAAAAAAACTCTTATCAAAGTTGGATTAGAGGGAATATATCTCAGCATAATGCAGAACATTTTTATAAACCCATACCTAATATCATGCTCAATGGTGAGAAGCTGAAAGCCTTTCCTCTAAATTAAAAAGAAAGTCAGGGATGCCCACTCTTACCATTTCTATTTAACATGCTATTGGAAGTCTAACTCACAGCAGTCAGACAAGAAAAAGAAATGAAAGGCATCCAAAGAGGAAGAGCAGAAGTAAAACTGTCACTATTTGCAGATGACAATATACTATGTATAGAAAACCCTAAAGTCTCCACCCAAAATTATTAGAACTAATAAATGAATTCAGCAAAGTTGTGGGATATGAGATTAAGATACATAAATCTGTTGCTTTTCTATATGTAAGTACTGAACTATCAGAAAGAGAAAGCAAGAAAACAGTCCCATTTAAAATCATATCAAAAAGAATATAATGCCTAGGAATAAACTTAACCTTGGAGGTGAGAGACCTATACACTGAAAACTATAAAACATTCAAGGAAATTTAAGCTGATATAAGGAAATGGAAAGATCTCCCATGCTCTTCAATTAGATGAATTAATATTGTTAAAGTGGCTTCACAGAACTGAACAAATAATCCTGATATTCATATGGAAGTACAAAAGACCCTGAATTGCCGAAGCAATCTTGAGAAAATAAGAACAAAGCTAGAGATGTTACCCTCCCAGACTCCAAATTATACTACAAAGCTACAATAATCAAAACAGCATGGGCCTGGCCCAAACACAGATACATAGATCAATGGAATAGAATAGTGAGCCCAGAAATAAACCCACACACTTTTGGTCAATTAATCTACTACAAAGGAGGCAAGAATATACAATGGAAAGATTAAAGTCTCTTCAACAAATGGTACTAGGAAAACTGTACATCTATGTGTAAAACAATGAGGTCAGAACATCCTTTCATACTGTATACAAAAAAAAATGGATTATACAAAAGACAAAATGGATTAAAGGCCTAAATGTAAGACCAGAAACCATGAAATTCATAGATGAAAATACAGGCAGAACAGTCTTTGACATAAACAGCAACAATATTTTTTTGGATCTGTCTCCTAAGGCAAAATAAAAGCAAAAATAAAGAAACGCCCTTAAACTAAAAAGCCCTTACATAGCAAAGGAGACCATTGACAAAACAAAAAGACAACCTACAGAATTCGAGAAGATATTTGCAAATAATGTGTTCAACAAAGGGATGATATCTAAATTATTTAAACAGCTCATACAACTCAGTATCAAAAAGCAAACAGTCCAAAATTGGCAGAAGACCTGAATAGACACTTTTCTAAAGATGACTTTCAGATGGCTAGCTAACAGCATATGAAAAGATGTTCATCCTCGCTAATTATCAGAGAAATGTAAATCAAAACAATAATGGGATATCACCTCACACTTTTCAGAATGGCTGTCATAAACAAGAACAAAAGTTTTCGAGGATGTAGATTAAAGGAAACCCTTGTACTCTGTTGAGAATGTAAATTGGTACAGCCATTGTGGAAAACAGTATGGAGGCTCTTCAAAAAAAACTAAAAATAGAATTGCTATAGCATCCAGCAGTTCTACTCCTGGATATGCATTCAGAAAAAAAGCCAAAACACTAATTCAAAAAGACTCATGTACCCAGTGTTCATAGTGTCATTATAAGAGTCAAGATATGGAAGCAACCCAAGTGTCCATGAACAGATGAATGGATAAAGATACAGTGCATATATACACACACACAGGGTGGAGTATTATTCAGACGTAAAAAAGAATGAGGTTCTGCCATCTGCAGCAACATGAATGAACCTTCAGATTATTATGCTTAGTGATATATGTCAGCAAAAGATAAATATTGTATAATATCACTTATACATGGAATCAAGAAATTAAAACAAATGAATGGAAATACAAAAGCAGAAATAGACTTAAAGATAACAGAAGATAAAGTCGTGGTTACCAGCAAGGGGGAGAGAGGTGGGGAGGCACACATTACAGCTATGGGATTAAGAGATATAAACTGCTATGAATAAAACAGATAAGAAACAAGGATATATTGACAGCACAGGGATTATAAATAATATAGTAGCTTTTAATGGGATATAATGTAGAAAACAATCATTGTGTTGTACACCTAAAGCAGATATAATACTGAGTTGGCCACAGAGTTCATTTGGATTTTTCTGTAACATGTTAAATGGAATTCAACTTAAATTCAAGTATGCTTCAATTTAAAAGAATAGGTATCTAAGGAAAAAGCTCTCAACCTAAAATATTATATCTAGCAAAAATATCCTTCAGAAATGAAAGTGAAATAAAAAAATTTTAAAGTCTTAAGAATTTACTGCCAGTGGAACTGTACTACAAAAACAAAAATGCTGACAGAAATTTTTCAGCCCAAAGTGAAATGATCCAAGAAAGTGGCTTGGATCTTTACCAAAGAGTAAAGAACATCAGAAATCATTTATATAAATAAATATTAAGAAAATATAGTTCATGATCGCTTTAAAATGCTATTGGGCTAGCAGCTCAAGAAGCAGTCTTTCATAGCCAGTCACTCTAATATTTATAAGGAAACAAAAATGTAGACTAATAGTTTTGAAATCAAAGACTGACATCAGACTGACTGTCAGAATCTCTAAGAAATTCCCAATAAAGTCAAATTGGGGGAAGAGCAGTCAATAAATGTGAATTTTCCATGATTTACCTTGGGAAGTGGTGTAGATGCCACATCTTGAAACAGACTAAAAGGAATTGCTTACCATGGAACAACAGACTGGTTCCAAATAGGAAAAGGGGTACATCAAGGCTGTATATTATCATCCTGCTTATTTAACTTATATGCAGAGTACATCATGAGAAATGCTGGACTGGAAGAAACACAAGCTGGAATCAAGATTTCTGGGAGAAATATCAATAACCTCAGATATGCAGATGACACCACCCTTGTGGCAGAAAGTGAAGAGGAACTAAAAAGCCTCTTGATGAAAGTGAAAGAGTAGAGTGAAAAAGTTGGCTTAAAGCTCAACATTCAGAAAACGAAGATCATGGCATCCGGTCCCATCACTTCATGGGAAATAGATGGGGAAACAGTGGAAACAGTGTCAGACTTTATTTGGGGGGGGGGCTCCAAAATTACTGCAGATGGTGATTGCAGCCATGAAATTAAAAGACGCTTACTCCTTGGAAGAAAAGTTAGGAGCAACGTAGATAGCATACTCAAAAGCAGAGACATTACTTTGCCAACCAAGGTCCGTCTAGTCAAGGCTATGGTTTTTCCAGTAGTCATGTATGGATGTGAGAGTTGGACTGTGAAGATGGCTGAGTGCCGAAGAATTGATGGTTTTGAACTGTGGTGTTGGAGAAGACTCTTGAGAGTCCCCTGGACTGCAAGGAGATCCAACCAGTCCATTTTGAAGGAGATCAGCCCTGGGATTTCTTTGGAAGGAATGATGCTAAAGCTGAAACTCCAGTACTTTGGCCACCTGATGCGAAGAGTTGACTCATTGGAAAAGACTCTGATGCTGGGAGGGACTGGGGGCAGGAGGAGAAGGGGATGACCGAGGATGAGATGGCTGAATGGCATCACTGACTCGATGGATGCAAGTCTGAGTGAACTCCGAGAGTGGTGATGGACAGGGAGGCCTGGTGTGCTGCGATTCATAGGGTCACAAAGAGTCAGACACGACTGAGCGACTGAACTGAAAACTGAACTGATCACTGTTTGGATGCTTATTCACTATTTGGATGCTATTCACGCCAGGGTCTATCTCTGTCAGAAAAATAGGAACTTCTCCTTGGGTTTAAGACAAATACAATAATAAAGTGGGAACAGTACAATAAAATGGGAACATTATTGAGACGATAATGAAAGTATTTAAATCTGACAATGATCTATCTATAAGAGAAATCAGAGTAATATTTTAATTTAGGTAGCTAATATGAATCTTATTCTACAAATTCAGGTATGCCACAAAAGCCTGTTTAGGTATAGATCAAATTAAAATCTATCTTAGGCCCCTATTTAGCCAGGCTTTTAAGAAATCAAATTTTCTTTTTAATGGAACCCCTGTTTTCTTAGGTTAGAACCAGAATACAGGAGACTTCTATGATGTCCTCAAAACAGACTAAATGCTTCTGACCTTCAGTCCCTTGTGATCTCTGCTGACGTTCTCCCTTTTATGCCCAGAGTTGTTTTTTGACATCCAGAGATGTTCTGATTCCTTGCCACTTGTGGGCTGCAAATTTCTTATTGATGTAAAATAAAAACCTTAGTTCCTAGAAGCAAGCCTCCCCACTTATTCCTTAGGACCATTTCCTCAGGGATCTTTCTGTTTCGTTAGACACCTCAACTGAGTGGCATATGGTTCCCAGCCAACTCTTACGGACAACAGATTCTGTCTCCTCCCAGGTTTAAGGGAGTCTTTCCTGTCTTACCCTTTTTCTTTCACTAAGATATACCACTTTCTTCTCTCCTGGCTCTTATCATAGGTGCTTATTAAACTCAGAGCTAGCCTTGATTTTGGAGTACTTCTGTTTTTAGTTCTATAAAAGTACCTGAGATTAAGAATCACTAAAGAAAGAGAAGTCCTGGATGCTTGCCTAGAGCAAGAGAGAGGGGAACTACAAGATTACCAAATCAATTTCAGTTAACCTGATGCGATTAAAAATTTGTTCCTTTTGAGTAATTGTGTGCTGTATATTCAAACAGTGGAACACTGTACAGCAATGAGAATGAACAAGCTAAAACCACATGCAGTAATATGAATGTCTCACAAATATAATGCTAAATGGAAGAAGCTGTGTACAAGAATAGCACCTACTGTATGGTTACATTTATAAGTACTCAAACAAACAAAACTGTTCTGTTTTGTTAGAAGTCAAGATAGTGGGATCTAGTGCCTGAAAATGAACACAGGGACACCTGGCAAGGTGGTTTTCTGTGAAATATGAATGAATGTGAGTCACATGGGTGTGTTCAGTTTGTGAAAAATTTTCAAACTGTACTTTTAAGCACTGTACAGTTTATATATCTTAACATGTCAATTGGAAGTTTAAAAAAATGCCAAAAAAGTTTAAAAAAATACTGTGTGTTTAGAGGGGTGATTTTCTTTAATTGCTTTGAAAAAAGTTTAAAAGTCTAAAGAAAATGCACCCTTTTTTCTTTTTTTTTTATTCACCCTTTTTTCAACATAGATTTTTGCTAAATAAATGCAATATTGGACATTAATGAACCTAGAAAATCTTCTGTTTATGAAAAAAGGCATAAGAGATTATAAGCATTATGAAAGATGAAATTGGTCAGCAGCAAAAGAGATACAGTGCACGTTGGGATGACCAATTCTGGGAGATTACTTATGGAGAAAATTGCTAAGCAACAAAGAAACAAATTACCAATGTTTCTTAAGTGTATTTTTCTGGAAGAAGAAAATAACTAGTGTTCCCAACTTCTTTGAGAAGGTTAGAAATGTGATTTTAAGAGCTAATGAATAACAAGACCATATAGAAATAAACTTTATTTTTAACTTTAAGAATTAAATGCAGCAGTGACTTCAGCAGGAAAATTAATATATTTGTTGTAAATGAATTGATCTTAGATGATTATAGTAATTAAAAATAAATTTTGTATTAATTCATTGGCTAAATTTTAGTCCTGCCATATGTGTAGAGAAATAAATGTTTCTTTTGCTGACAATAAACTAGTTTCTGAGCCAAGATATTTCTATCAATATGCCTAATTTCTCCTTAATCTCTTTAATCTCAAAAGAAACATTTTTTATTTGCATGACGCTGAAAACTACAAAAACACTCTGAGATAATTACCCCAGTTTTACAGATGTGGATGTTGAAGCTTAGCGATGTTATGTGATTTGCCCATAATGATACATATTGCATGTATTTTTGAAACCAGGTGTTTGAATTCCCAGTCAGTTAACCTTTTCCACTATCAGTATACCACTTGTAAAAGAGCCATGAAGTAAAGTCGTGGGCCTGTCTTGGATCCATCCAGGAGGTTTTAATAAAACTCTGCTTGACTGTGTAGTTCTTCCTAATAGCCATTTTCACTTCAGGGTTCTTTAGGACACAGTTATGCCAAGGTTGCAGTCATGTGGGCCCTCATCAGTAACAGCCTGTTGGTATTCCATCTGAATTAAACAAGTTAAAATAAGTATTTTGCATAGTTTAATTTTGTCTCCCATTTTCTTATTGCAGTTCTCCAGAACAGAAGGACAAATGGCTCTCTCTCCTTCAAAGGTATTTTTTTTAGTATATATTTTCTAATTCTGTAAGGTATAATTACACCTTAATAAATTAAATTAATTAAAGTTTTGTCTGCAAGAATGTGCCCCAAACTATCCCCCTTCACCTTAATAGAAATTGTTCATTTGTCCTCAAAATAAGCTGTTTAAACTGTACATTAGCTACTGCTTACTGTAAGTAATGTTCTCTGATTATGTGTATTTCTTTCTTACTAGGAAGGAGAATGTTGAGGTCTGATTAGATCATTCTAGACAGAAATTGATCAATAATCTTTCCCATCTCTTTCTGTGTTCCCAGCCTACCATTTGGAGCTAACAGTTTCCTCAAAGCATGTATTGTTTCCATTTCCATACATGGAGGTTTTCTGCTGAGCCCCTCAAAATTTCAATTATTATCCCAACCTTTGAGCATATGGATTAAAATGATCAACTGAGGCTCGTCTCTTATTCCCATAGTCCTTCCGTCCTTCCTCTCTGCTCTCCCTTCCCAAGCGTGGAGAAAACCAAGGTGTACAGCTCAATGTGAAGTAAAAGCCCACTGTTTCGGTTTGGTCTAGTAAAGTAGTATATATGCTCCTGTACTTATCACTAAGATAAGTGCTAAGTGGACAGTCCAGAAAAATGTAGAGAAGTGTTGAGGATAAAGCATCACCAAAAGATGCCTTAACCAGACTATGCTTCCCAAACCTCTTTTGAAATGGATCTCCTCTGTTCTTCTTTGTGCCTATGCCTAATGTCCTGAGAAATTTTTTTTTTAATTCTCTTCCAACCCATAATATAATCTGACTTTGCTGAGTCTTTCCATCTGTCTTTTTAAAAATAGCACATAAATATATTGAAAATATTAGCAAAATAGAATGCTTTAAAAATAAGCCATTAGCAAAATCCATCTGACTCAGTGTTGTTTTGGGTTGTTGTTGCGTTTGATTAGATACATCAATCTAGAGAAAGAAAAGGACTACCCGAAGAGCATTCCCCTCAAAATCTTCGCCAAGGACATTGGGAATTGTGCCTATGTAAGTGTTTCTAAGTCAGAAAAATAAATTCTAAGTCCCTGCATAAGGCAGAACACTTGGATAGAAAGAGAGACAGGTAGGCAGACAGACAGACTGGGTATGTGCTGTGGAAGGTAGGGGTTTAGAAAAATACATTGTGAGAAAGTATATTTTCCTGGGTATCTTTGTTGTACATATGAGAAGTAACCCTAGAGAAAATGAAGCGAGAGAAATTTATATTAACTCAGTATTTAACATTTACACTTTGTAGGATTATTGCCTGTCAGATGTCTCTGTCCTCCCTCTGGCATTAATGCTCCTCTGGATCTTTTCAGTAGATGCCACAGAGGCTCGTAGTAAAGACATTTACACAAGGAGATATTTCCTATTAGTATTAAGCAATTTTTCCAACCTGTCACTTCTTGAGAGTGAGTTTTGGAAATTTCTTCATTCTTTGAGTTTTTAGGTATTGAATTCCTCAGGTTAATAAATGGATGAGCTGAGAGAGATACCATTTTTAATGAATCAGCACAGTTTTTATCATTTTGGTCAAAATAAGTTTGTTTACCCTAGATGTTATGTGCAATTTTATGACTGAAATATAGTCCAAGATGTTATCGATGATGCACAAAATAGAAATGAGCATTTTTATGATACTGCAGATTGCCACACTTCTCAGCAGCTCTGTTTTATCACTCGTACCCTGCTTAAGTTCGTGATGATATGACACACTGTCTTTTGCTCTCTAAAGTTGCTTCATGGCAAGAGTCTCCTTACAGGGAGCCCTGCTTCCAGGGTGATTTCCCCCAAACAGGAGTGCGTGTATGAGAGGCATTCATTGTCCTTGGCCTTTAGTTATGCACAACTTGTTAGTGAATTCTGCTAATGTGGGGAAAAATAGCTACATGCTCAAGTCACTATTGTTTTTGTTTACTAGCCAAAAAACACGTATCTGCTAAAAATTCATTTGTTTTTTCTACCAGAGATGCATGCAAGAAAAAAAAAATCCTATAATTACTATTTGAACATATATACCTAATATTAAGAAAAATCATTATTTTAGAAACCAGATACTTTGGGGGTGATTATTGGTATTATAGGATAGATCTTTCTGGTGGAGGACAAACACTGAGCTTTCCCTGTTCATTTCTGATACTTTTGCTTAATCCTCGAGACTATAAGGAACGCAGTTTGAAATCAGTAAATGAATTTCAGAAGCAATTTGTTATTGTATTTATAGAGAATAAATACAATGATAGTTAAGTGATGAGTTATCAGTGGATTTCACTTAGCTTTATTTTCAGATCATTCTGTTTCCATTTATTTTACTTATTTGTGCCATTTAGGCCTTATCAGGGACACAGCACTAATTGCTTATTTATCTGATAATTAGAATATGTAAAATCTACCTATGTGCATAGTAAATACCTCTTTTTTAATGTTTATTTTATAATGGAGTATAGTTGATTGATTTAACAATGTTGTGCTGGTTTCAAGTGTATAGCAAAGTGATTCAGTTTACATAACACATGTATCTGTACTTTTTCAAATTCTTTTCCCTCTTAGTTTATTAAAGAGTATTGAGCAGAGTCCCTTGTGCTATATAGTAGGTCCTTGTTGGTTATCTGTTTTAAATATAGCAGTGTGTATGTGTCAATCCCAAACTCCCAATATTTATTTCTTTTTTGATAGCATAGCATTGTCTTATTTTTAAATAATGTCTTATAATTCAGTGAACTCTATAGGTAATCTCATTAATTCCATTTCTCTTGTTGAGAACTATTCATTTTTAAGCAGTAATCTCTCAGTGTAGTTGAGCATTCAACACAGGGATATTATAGATACTCTATTCAGTAGCAGAGTTGGTAACAGAATTGAGTTTTCTAAAATGTTCAGTTTATTTGCCAGACTCTGGTTTTAAGGCCTCTTCAGATTTCAGCAGTGAAGGTCTCAGCAGCCACAGTGCCTGACATACAGAAAGTGCTCAATAAATAGTGCTTTTAATTCCAAACTTGGAATTTTGTAACCAGTTCTTATTCTGATTTTATCTAAACTGATTTTTTTACCATACAAAGAAATGAAAACCCACCCTGCAAAAACAGTGCTCAGAGAAAAATGGAAAATAGTTAAATGTTCTCCCTTTTTTATTACATGTTGCTTTATGGAAACACTCATAGGCAGGATGCAGAGGACCAGCCTCTCTGACTTTTTGTTTGGTTTCGAGAATAGTCCATGTAATCTCTCTGAACTATATTTATTCTTTTTCTTAATGGCTGAAGGTCTCATATTCTGAGTCATATTTTAAGAAAAAGAGATGTTTTATTAAAAGGAATAATATAAAAATTGAATGAAAATAAATTATAATCAAGGATCTGTGTTCTACCTAAGTGGTACTTTGTCAACACTTGAAATCAAGATTTGCCTGTGGATAATCATTTGACAATCATTATTTGTTCCCCTGGTTTAAAATCCTTTATTTATATCTGTATTTCTTTTTTTTTCTCCACAGTCTAAAACTATAACAGTAACGAATTCAGATACAGCAAATGAAGTTATCAACATGTCACTACCAATGCTAGGGATAACTGTAAGTTACTCTGCTAGATATTCTTAATTAAAAACAGACTTTGATGCTTTGTGCTTAGCCACTCAGTTGTGTCCGACTCTTTGCGACCCTATGGACTGTAGCCCGCCAGGCTCCTCTGTCCATGGGGATTCTCCAGGCAAGAAGACTGGAGTGAGTTGCCATGCCCTCCTCTAGGGGATCTTCCCAACCCAGGGATTAAACCCAGGTCTCGCGCATTGCAGGTGATTCTTTACCATCTGAGCCACCAGAGAAGCCCTTTATTTGATACTTTAGATTATTATAAATACTGTCCCTTCCATCTTAAGACAGCTGATTCATAGAGGTACCAAAGTCGTATTTTGTTCCCCTACATATGGAAAATAATGACAACAGTTGTTTATTCTTTTTGAGAGTTTTATTTTCTTTTGAATTGAACTGTAGTTGAATTATAATATTGTATTAGTTTCAAGTGTACAACATAGTGATTTGATGTTTTTATGGATTATACTCCATATCAGTTGAGTTCAGTCGCTCAGTCACGTCTGACTCTTTGCGACCCCATGGACTGCAGCACACCAGGCCTCCCTGTCCATCACCTGCTCCCAGAGTTTACTCAAACCCATGTCCGTTGAGTCGGTGATGCCATCCAACTATCTCGTCCTCTATTGTCCCCTTCTCCTCCTGCCCTCAATATTTCCCAGCATCAGCGTCTTTTCAAATGAGTCAGCTCTTCGCATCAGGTGGCCAAAGTATTGGAGTTTCAGCTTCAACATCAGTCCTTCCAATGAACACCCAGGACTGATCTCCTTTAGGATGGACTGGTTGGATCTCATTGCAGTCCAAGGGACTCTCAAGAGTCTTCTCCAACACCACAGTTCAAAAGCATCAATTCTTCAGCATATAATTATTGTAAAATATTATCTATATTCCCTATGCTATACATTGCATCCATGAATCTTAATTTATTTTCTACCTAGTAGTTTAATACCTCATAATCCCCTTCACCTGCCTTGCCCTTCCTCCTGACCTACTCCTCATTGGTAATGGTAGTTTGTTCTTGTGATGTATGTTCCTCTTTTGCTGTTATCTGTTCACTTGGGGTTTTTGGGGGGATTTTACATATGAATGAGTGCATGCAGTATTTGTCCTTCTCAGTCTTAACTTATTTCAGTGAGCACAGTACCTTCCAGGTCTGTCCATGTTGTGTTACAAATGACAAAATTTTCATTCTTATTTATGGCTGAGTAGCATTCCATTTTTTATACACACGTATACCACATATTCTTCATCCTTTTATCTATTGATTGACATTTGGATTGCTTCAATATCTTGGCTATTACAAGCAATGCCACTGTGAACATTGGGGTACATATATCTTTTCAAATTAGTGTTTTTGTTTTCTTTGGATATATATGTAGGAGTAGGATGGCTGAATCTCATGGTAGTTGTAGTTTTTTGAGGAACCTCCATACTATTTTCCACCAGGGCTGCACCAGTTTACATTTTCACCAGCAATGTACAAAGATTCTTTTTTCTCTGCGTTTTTGAACACTTTTCTTATTTGTAGTTGTTTTGGTGATAGCCTTTTTTTGTTTTGTTTTTGCATTTGAATGTCCAGTTATTCCAATAACAGTTTTTAATATTTATTTCTTTAGCTGCATTGGGTCTTAGTTGTGGCATAGGGGCTCTCTAGAGTTACACAGTCTCCAGAGCATGCAGCCTTCAGTAGTTGCTGTGCATACGCTACTTTCTATGTGGCAAGTGGAATCTTAGTTTCCTGACCAGGGATCAAACCCACATCTCCTATATTTGCAAGCCGGATTCTTAATCCGTGGCCACCAGGGAAGTCCTGATGATAACCTTTCTTAAAGGTGTGAGGTAATATCTCATTGTTTGATTTGCATTTCTCTGATACTTAGTGATGTTGATCATCTTTTCATGTGCCTGTTTGCTAGCCACCTGCAAGCCATCTTTGGAAAAATGTCTGTTTCAGGTCTTCTGCCCATTTGGGGATTGGATCGGTTTTTTGATATTGATTTATTTGAGCTGTGTAAATATGGATTTAAATCCCTTATTGGTCATATTATTTCCAAATATCTTCTTCCATCCTGTAGGTTATCCTTTTGTTTTGTCACTGGTTTCCTTTGCTATGCAAAAGCTTTTACTAATTTAATGAGGTCTTATTTCTTTATTTTTGTTTTTATTCATTTTGCCTTAAGAGATTGATCCAAAAAAAACATTGTTAAGATTTTAAAAGTGTTCTGCTTATGTTCTCTTCTAGGAGTTTTTGTTTTTCAGTTCTTAACCTTTAGGCCTTCAATCCATTTTGAATTTATTTTTGTATGTGTTAGGGAAAATATTCTTACTTCATTTTTCACATGTAGCTGTTGTGTTTTCCCAATACCACTTATTGAAGAGACTTTATTTAGTTTTCAAACACTACAAAACAAGAAAGAATTTTGACTAAATTGCTCTTCCTGTTTGCAATAAAGTTTTTTGACTAGGAGACAGTGAAGGATGTGATGGAGTAGTGGAAGGCAGTAGGAGATGTAATCTCTTAGCCAGGACCCTCCATTATAAGGTCAGGATCATAATTTTTAATTGGAAGATAAAGGTAAGAATATTAAATATTGCCCATCTGTTGTAGTTTCATTTAAAACATTTTTGCTTTATCCTCTTTTAAAGGATACAGCAAAATCTGTATAATTTAATATTGTTTCTTTCAAGTGGGATTTTAAATATTGCTGGGTTGTAATTCTGCTAGTGAACAGTTTCATTGTTCCCCATAACTGAGCCTGTTCTCTAGACAGAATTCTTATCCTTTCTGTCCCCAGGACTGGACTTGCTCAAAGTAAAGCCCGTGTAGACTGTGCCAGCTACCTGTCTCTCTCCTCAAAGCCCCGATGTCATTCTTCTCCTTCCACTCAGAAGCAGCTAAACTAATAGTCAGCCTTTGAGATTTTACTTTTTCATCACAGACACAGCAGGGTTGTAGCTTTCTGGATAACAAAGTTGTCTTTGCAGGGGCAGGTTGTAGATTAAGTCCAATATTCTCTGAGAAGTTCAGAGAAGCAGAAGTTAGAACTCTGAAAAAGATCAGTTAACCTTTCAGAAAACTAAGAAATTTCTTACTTTGTGAAAGAGCATATATATGATTTCATATTCTGTTCACTTCAGTTCAATTCAGTTGCTCAGTCGTGTCTGACTCTTTGTGACCCCATGAATTGCAGCATGCCAGGCCTCCCTGTCCATCACCAACTCCTGGAGTTCACTCAGACTCATGTCCATCAAGTCAGTGATGCCATCCAGCCATCTCATCCTCTGTCGTCCCCTTCTCCTCCTGCCCCTAATCCCTCCCAGCATCAGAGTCTTTTCCAATGAGTCAACTCTGCATGAGGTGGCCAAAGTACTGGAGTTTCAGCTTTAGCATCAGTCATATTCTGTGGGCTATCCATAATAGTGAGGGCCTGATTCTGTTACAATCGGTGGAACCCAAGTCATCCCTAGGTAAAAATGAGTCCTCTGTTTGGGTTTAAAGAGGTTATAGAATCAGCACTACCATCTTCAAAAGCCATATCTACCCGCTATGAAGCTTAAAGGCATTTATATTGCCCCCCTTGTTTTTGCAAAATATAAAAATGCCCAGAAAATGTATTCTTATTCATTTACCAAATGTGAAGAATTATTGTTAATTCTTTTATCTCCAAGGGCTCTGAGAGAGAGTACCAGTTATGGGTCAATTCTGGCAAAGAGGAGGCACCATACCCACTTATTGGTAAGTTTCTATGAAGATCTAAGATAGAATTGATTGTGAATTAATTATAATTCTAAATGTCTCAGCGAATTGACTATGTAGTCCTAAACTTAAATGCTATTAAATATTAAATCTTCTATAATATTCATGTGTTAATTTAATAAATGCTTATCAAGTATTTCCTGTGTGCCAGACAAATGATATCTCTTTATTCGAGCAGCTAATGATAGAGTTGGAAAGAGAAATGTGAATTTTCCTCTTTTTTTTTCTTTACAAAGAGAACTATCTTGTCAACTTTTTAAACATTTTTTCTGAAAAAAGCAATATATGTTGTTATTCCTTTTCCCTATATATTTATTTTTCATGTTTAGATTTTTAATTTCCTATTCCCTTTCCTACCTACTACTTGCCTCTGTGGAAGACTATCTATGATCCAATCATGCCTCAATCTGTCAGTGAGTATTTAACATCTGCCCTGCACCAGGAATTTTCCTAGGCATCATAAGGACAATGAAATTAAACCATTTTGATTCCTAAATATCCTCATTGACTAACTTAGCAGTAACTACTAGTTTACTAACTACTTTACTGTTTCTGTAGTCAAATTTTCCAGCATTTGTTTTGAAGAGTCATTGATAAAAGTTATCTATCACCTCACCTTATTTAAATTGATTTTACTAAAAAATATTCTTAGTAAATGAGTCCATTCAGTGTGGTTAACAGACAAAAAACAATTACATTAAAGGATAGCATCTGTAGCAGATCTTGAGATGATAACCATTGTTGATGAGAGTTCTGTTAATAATTTTTAAATGCTTACTATGTGCCAGACATTGTGCAAAGCATATCATCTGAGTTATCTCATGTTATCCTTTCATTTACCTGTGGAGATCACTACTGTGTAATTCAGGTTTCAAACAATCTGAGTAATATAAAATCAAACTTTTCTATGAAATGTATGTTCTCAGACTTAAAACAAGTTGTTATGCACACAGCTGGGAACAAAAAATTCTTTGCATTTCCAGTTTCTTAGTGTTGACATTTTATAAAAGTCAGTAAGCAACAATTAAAGCTGGGATTAAAAACCAAATGAGTACTTAAAACAATTGTTTTAATAAAATATATTAATTTAATTATGACTGTATAGACGGTAACTCTCAGGCTTAAAACAGCTTTAAGCTTCATTTCTAACTCTCATTATAAGAACCATGGAACATGAAACATGATTGTTACCTAGAACAGTTCTCCACTTCATATTTTAACATGCTTTGCAAACTTCAATTGTATATTAGCTGTTGGCTATTTTGATAAATTGACTTGGCTTTATTACTATGATAGAAGTCCTTTTTTTTCTTTGCCTTAATCCCTGAGAGTTGCTGTGGTACCTGATGTTAATGGAGCAGTGACATTGTATGCCTATGCCAGATGGTAAAGAAAGAGTTCACTGAATTACATTCAGTGAAAAATAAGGGATATAAGAGAATTTACTCTTTTTAAAAAGTAAACAAGATCTACAGCACAAAGGTAGTTGAGGAATAATTAAGAAAATGCAGCTGCTTAAAAGTACTAAAGAACAAAAAAATTATGTTGCAGTCAGATGCAGAGTCAACGTCGAGTTTAGTTTTTCTAGTTTGAAAATTACTTTTTGAATCTTGTCTCTGTGTTTCTAATACCCTGCAGTCTTTCTTCTAATTCTTGCCTTTGAATAGCGACCTCAGAGCTCAGTGCTGGGAGGGAAACATAAATCAAACAAACCAGTCCTTTCGCTATTGAGTGACTAATTGTATAACTAATAAAAAGTATAAAATGTCTTTTTCAGAAAGATATCTTGTGTTGAATAATAGTAATAATAGCAATGCCTGAAATATGTAGTTTTTGCCCTTATTTAAAAAAGTATTAATTCTAAGGTTTACTTATTTGATCCTTATAATGTTATATGATAGGTAGGGTAAATATTTTAAGTCATGGATTTAAGGCTGAGAGAGGTCAAGGACTAACTGAAGATTTACAGAATATAGTTAATGTCAAAGGAGAAACTAGAGTGCCTTTAAATATGTTCACAGATGTGAGCATAGGAGAAGTCAACATTATGCAACTCACAGACTAATCTGTGCATTCCCAAACAAGATACTCTTTAAAGACATTTTTTTCCTCTTTGCTTTTTTCCCTCTGCACTCCAAAAATAAACTGCTCTGGTTGGGCCACCTGCATTATGCACTGGTCTCCAGCTGTAAGAGTGTGCATGGTGATCATTAAGTCAACAAAAGGATTCTTTATACCAGAAGTCCCAGGAGCAAACTGCAGTACATTCCAGTATGTAGCACACACAGTCATAGTGTTAGTCTGCCTAAAGTCTACATTTGGATTTTTTTTTCTCTGTGTAGGGCATGAATATCCCTATGGAATTAAAATGAGCCATCTTCGAGACACTGCGCTCCTGGCACAGGGATCAAAGGACTCCCCCACACCTTCCAACCTCCAAGAGCCCTTCCTCACGGAGCAGCTGCCCCGAGAGATGCAGTGTCAGTTCATCCTGAAGCCCAGCCGCCTGGCTGTGACCCAGCAGCTGAGTGGTGAGTTTTCTCCTCCCTCATAGAGCCTGTTTTACCAAAACTTTTCATTCCTGAAAGCAAAAAATGTTCTTTGCCTTTCAGCCAGATGAAATATTTTTTTCTTTTAAATTTGCAAAGTGTTTTGAAGGAAAGATGGAGTTTTAGAACATAGTTTTAGAAATTAGTGGTAGGACTGACTGACTTGTAATCAGCAGCTAGTTAACTGCCATAGAGTCTGTTCCTTCTTTCTTCACTATTCTTTCCCCTTTAACCTTATGTCCACTGCAGAGTCAAAGGCACCAGGCAATGGTGCAGGTGCTTCAATGCTTTCTTTGTACTGTAATACATTGCACAGTGTGTTCCCCAAATGGTCACATTATAAAAAGGAGGTTGTCAGTGATGCGTGTCAGGAGACTCTAATGCCCGACCTGGGTCCTGCTACTGATTGTATGTAACGATTTCCACAGAAATCTCTTGGTATTCTGCTAATCCCTCTGAATGTAGCCATCCCTTATCCACCCCGTAATAAAGACTCCCGAATGGTAAAAATGATATTCAACATAGGAGGACCATCATTAATTTACTCTAACTCTAATTTGAGCTTTATACCTCAGTCTGAAAGTAAGACTGTGAAAAAAAAAAGAAGAAAATATATCATGCCAAAAAGTGTTGAGTGGGGTAGTGGAAAATTGGTGCTGAATTTTTGTAGCTGCTTTTGTCAGTTTGAAAAAACTGTAGTAACCAGTGAACAGTGGCCGTGGTTTATACTCATCCCCCAACACATGCATGTCCAACCCTGTCCCTTTCTGTTGATGACCCAGCCTTAGATTTTATACTTCATTGACGTCATTGGTCTAGAACTCCTTAATATTGCTAACATTGCGTGCAGGCAGGCTCAGTCATGTCCACCTCTTTGCAACCCCATGAACTGTAGCCCACCAGGCTTCTCTGTCCATAGAATTTTCTAGGCAAGAATATTGGAGGTGGGTTGCCATCTCCTACTCCAGGGGATCTTCCCAACCCAGGGACCCAGCGTGTGTCTCCTGCACTGGCAGCAGATTGTCTACCACTGCGCCACCTGGGAAGCCCTAATCTTGCTGATAGCAGCTATAAAAACTGATCTTGCATTTGCCCCAGTCTTCCTCCCTCCAGCAGTGGTAAATTGAGGTTTTGAACTCTAAGGCTATTTACTCACATCTTTGGGCCATTTTGAAGGGGTATTATAAACATGTTACAGTTCTCTAACCTCTAAAATATGAGCTCCTTGAAGGTGGAGAGTTTGGTCTGTTTTGTTTATTGCTATATTCCCAGCACCTGGAACAGTTTCTGCATACATAAAAAAGTATCCAATAAATATTTGTTGAATGAATTTATTAATAGGTCTGTTGTTAGTGCTTATTAAAGTTATAAAAGGAATGTTGCCTTTATATCAAAGATCAGAATATCATTTTACTCTTCTACCTTTATTACCCATGTTTTTCAAAACTGTTTCTGTGGGTACCTTGTTAATAAAATAAAATAAGTGTATTTTAACTAAGTAGACCAAAATAATCAGGAGTCAAGAACCCTGAAGGTTTTACTCATTTTTGCCAACTACTTGATTAATTAATTGTAAGCAGCCTTTACTTATTAATCCTCTGTTTCTCCCTGTTAAAGGTTAAGATAATAATGGTTGCAGCTATAAAATGATCCATAATAAAAGGAGTAACTACAGAGCAGTGGTGGCAACTACCTGTGTAGTTAAACAATTAATATGTGAACCAGTTTTGTATGTTTTTTTTAAATGCAGAGGATTTTGAGAACAACTACTTTGGAAACTACTAACTTAGATCGGGGATCAACAGACTTTCTCTGTAAAGGACCAGGTAGTGAAATTTGCAAGTCAGCAGACAAAACTGAGAATATCATGTAGGTACTTATATAACAAGAGAGAAAACAAATTTCTACAAAATTTTTATGGATGATATTCAATATGTAGTAATAATTGAGTACATGCATGCTCACTCACTCAGTCATATCCAATCTTTGCAACCCCATGTACTATAGCCTGCCATTCTCCTCTGTCCAGAGACTTTCTAGGCAAGAATACTGAAGCAGGTTGCTGTTTTCCTCCTCCAGGGGATCTTCCCGACCCAGGAATTGAACCCACGACTTCTGCATTGGCAGGTGGATTCTTTACCACTGTCCCACCTAGGAAGCCCATAACTGAGTACAATTTTATGTAATACAGATATGTTAATGAAAATAATTCTTTTAGGTAAATAACATTTCACTTAATTGGGATTCAACATTATTATTCCAGGTTGGGAAGATCCCCTGGAGAAGGGCACGGCAACCCACTCCAGTGTTCTTGTCTGAATAGTATTCTTTTTTTTCTTTTTAATTTTTATTTTTACTTTATTTTACTTTACAGTACTGTATTGGTTTTGCCATGCATTGACATGAATCCACCACGGGTGTACATGTGTTCCCAAACATGAACCCCCCTCCCACCTCCCTCCCCATAACATCTCTCTGGGTCATCACCATGCACCAGCCCCAAGCATGCTGTATCCTGCATCAGACATAGACTGGCGATTCGATTCTTACATGATAGTATACATGTTACAATGCCATTCTCCCAAATCATCCCACCCTCTCCCTCTCCCTCTGAGTGGACAGTATTCTTACATGGAAGGTTACAGTCCATGGGGTCACAAAGAGTCAGACAAGACTGAGCGACTAAGCACAGCACAGCACACATCATAATTAAATGTAAAATATTCTTATATGTAATGATATTTTATATATTTCATGATCTTTGAAAATAGCTTTTCACACCAATAGGTACTGCCAAATGCTAACATATCATTCTACAAGCATATAATTTTTAAAATCTTTATTGGAGTATAGTTGCTTTGCATTGTTCGTATTAGTTTCTACTGTACAACAAAGTGAATCAGCTATACATATACCTATATCCCCTCTTTCTTTATTCCTTTCCCATTTACATCACCACAGAGCATTGAGTAGAGTTATTGGTTCTCATTAGTTACCTATTTTACACATAGTATCAATAGTTTATATATGTCAATCCCAATCTCCCAGTTCATCACACCCAACCTTCCCCCTTGGTATCCGTACATTTATGCCCTACATCTGTGTTTTTATTTCTGCTTAAATAAGATCATTTATACCAATTTCTTCAGATTTCACTTATATGTATTAATATGCAACGTTTGTTTTACACTTTCTGACATACTTCATCCTGTATGACAGTCTCTAGTTTATCCACATCTCTACAAATGACCCAGTTGTGTTCCTATTTATGCCTGAGTAATATTCCATTGGTAGCTCAGCTGGTACACTTCCTGGTAGCTCAGCCAGTAAAGAATCCACCTGCAATGCAGGAGAGCCCCGATTTGATCCCTGGGTTGGAAAGATCCCCTGGAAAATGAACAGGCTACCCATTCCAGGATTCATGGTCTTCCCTGGTGGCTCAGATAGTAAAGAATCTACTGCACTGTGGGAGACCTGGGTTTGATCCCTGAGTTGGGAAGGTCCCCTGGAGAAGGACATGGCAACCCACTCCAGTATTCTTGCCTGGAGAATCTCCATGGACAGAGGAGCCTGGTGGGCTATGGTCTTGGGGGTCACAAAGAGTCTGAGTGACTAAGCACTAAGCAATATCCCTTTGTACATATGTACCATATCTTCTTTATCCATTCCTCTCTTGATGGACATTTAGGTTGCTTCCATGTCCTGGCTATTGTAAATAGTGCTGCAGTGAACATTGGGGTGCACGTGTCTTTTTGAATTATGGTTTTCTCCAGAGATATGCACAGTAGTGGAATTGCTAGGTCACGTGGTAGTTCTGTTTTTAGTGTTTAAAGGAACTTCCATACTATTCTGCATAGTGACTGTATCAATTTACATTTCCACCAACATTGCAAGAGGCTTCCCTTTTCTCCATACCCTCTGCAGCATGTATTGTGTATAGATTTTGTGATGATAGCCATTCTAACCAGTGTGAGGTGACAGTTCTTTGTAGTTTTGATTTGCATTTCTCTAATAATTAGTGATGTTGAGCATCTTTTCATGTGTTTGTTGGCTATCTGTATGTCTTTGGAGAAATGTCTATTTAGACCTTGTACCCATTTTTCGACTGGGTTGTTTTTTTATATTGAGCTGAATGAGTTGCGTGTATATTTTTGGAGATTAATCTTTTGTCGGTTTCTTCATTTGCAAATATTTTCTTCCATTCTAAGGGTTTCCTTTTTGTCTTGTTTATGGTTCCCTTTGCTGTGCAAATGCTTTTCAATATACCTTGGTCCCATGTGTTTATTTTTGTTTTTATTTTCGTTACTGTAGGAGGTGGGTCAAAAAAGGTTTTGCTGTAATTTATGTCAAAGGGTGTTCTGCCTGTTTTCCTCTAAGAGTTTTATAGTGTCTGGCCTTACATCAGGTCTTTAATCCATTTTATATTTGTGTATGGTGTTAAGGAGAGTCTAATTTCATCCTTTTACATGTAACTCTCCAGTTTCCCCAGCACCACTTATTGAACAAGCTGTCTTTTATCCCTTGTATATTCTGTCCTTCCTTGTCTCTTGTGACAGTCTTTATTTTAAAGTCTGTTTTATGTGACATGAGTATTGCTACTTCACCTTTGTTTCGATTTCCATTTGCATGGAATATCTTTTTCCATCCTCTAACTTCCAGCCTATATTTCTCCCTATATCTGAAGTGGGTCTTTTGTGGGCAGCGTATATATGGATTTTGTTTTGTATCCATTCAGCCTACCTTTATCTTTTCATCAGAGCATTTAATGCATTTACATTTAAAGTATTTATGTGTATATTCCTATTACCACTTTCTTAGTTGTTTTGAATTTGTGTAGGTTTTTTCCTTCTCTGTGCTTCCTGCCTAGAGAAGTTCTTTTAATATTTATTACAAAGCTGGTCTGGTGACAGTGAATTCTCTTAGCCTTTACTTGTCTGTAAATCTTTTGATTTCTCCATCAAATCTAAGCCTTCCTGGGTAGAATAATCTTGTAGGTTTTCCCTTCTATCACTTTAAATATATCCTATCTGGCCGGTAGAGTTTCTGTTAGGAAATCAGCTGATAATCTTATGGAGATTCCCCTATATATTTTTTAAATTTATTTATTTTAATTGGAAGCTAATTGCTTTATAATATTATAGTGGTTTTTGCCATACATTGACATGAATCAGCCATAGGTGTACATGTGTCCCCCATCCTGAACCCCCCTCCCACCTCCCTCCTCATCACATCCCTCAGGGTCATCCCAGTGCACCAGCCCTGAGTGTCCTGTCTCACGCATCGAACCTGAACTGGCGCTGTGTTTCACATATGATAATATACATGTTTCAATGCTATTCTCTCAAATTATTCCACCCTCGCCTTGCTGCTTTTAATATTTTTTGTATTTAAATTTTTCAGTTTGATTAATATGTGTTTCAGCTTATTTCTCCTTGGGTTTATCTTATATGGAACTCTCTGTGCTTCCTGGACTTGACTATTTCCTTTCTCATGTTAGGGAAGTTTTTTACTATAATCTCTTCAAATATTTTCTCAGACCCTTTCTCTTTCTCTTCTTCTGGGACCCATATAATTCAAATGTTGGTGTGTTTAATATTGTCCCAGAGGTCTCTGAGATTGCGCTCAGTTCTTTTCATTCTTTCTTCTTTATTCTACTTCACAGCAGTTATTTCCACCATTTTATTTCTAGCTCACTTATCCATTCTTCTCTCAGTTATTCTGCTATTGATTCCTCCTAGTGTATTGTTAATTTCAGTTATTGTGGTGTTCATCATTGCTTGTTTGTTCTTTAGTGTTTCTAGGTCCTTGTTAAATATTTCTTGTATTTTCTCCATTCTATTTCCCAGATTTTGAATCATCTTTACTATCATTACTCTGAATTATTTTTCAGGTAATTGCCTATTACCTTTTCACCTGTGGGTTTTTACCTTGCTCCTTCCTCTGTAACATATTTCTCTGTCTTCTCGTTGTTTAACTTACAGTGTTTGAGGTTTCCTTTTTACAGGCTACAGGGTCATGGTTCCTCTTGCTTCTGGTGTCTTCCCTAGTGGGAAAGGTTGCTTGTTCCAAGGGCTCGTGTACGCTTCCTGCTAGGAAGGACTGGTGCCTGTGCTCTGGTGGGTAGTAATGAGTTTTTTCCCTCTGATGGGCAGAGTCACATCAGGTGGTGTGTTTGGGGATTTCTGTGAGCTTAGTACAACTTTAGGCAGCCTGTCTGCTGATGGGTGGGGCTCTGTTCCTTTCTTGCTGCTTGTTTGGTATTAAGTGTCCAGCACTGGAGCATGTATGCAGTTGGGTAGAGCTAGGTCATTGTATCCAGAAAGATAGTTTATCCAAGGTTATTCAGCTAAGTAGCAGAGCCAGAATCTGAAATCAGCTCTGACTATAGAAACCATATTCTTTCCAAGATACCACATTGCTGATGGATGGTAAGTCTATCAGGTAAGCTACATTCCCAGGATGCAGCACTGACCTAGCCAGTTGCCAGCTCCTGGAGCAAATGCTGTCTTAATCTATTTTGAGTTAATTTCTGCATATGGTATGGTCCAGCCATTTTTGCATGTTGCTGTCCAGTTTTCCCAACATGACTTACTGAAGAAACTGTCCTTTTCTCATTGTATGTTCTTGGCTCCTTTGTCATAGATTAATTGAGCATAAGTATGTACGTCTATTTCTGGACTGTCTATTCTGTTCCATTGATCTGTATATCTGTTTTAATGCCAGTATCATTTTATTTTGATTACTAAAGCTCTATAATGTAGTGTGTATCACAGTAAACTGGAAAATTCTGAAAGAGAAGGGAATATCGGACCACTTGACCTGCCTCTTGAGAAACCTATATGCAGGTCAGGAAGCAACAGTTAGAACTGGACATGGGACAACAGACTGTGTCCAAATAGGAAAAGGAGGCTGTATATTGTCACCCTGCTTATTTAACTTATATGCAGAGTACATCATGAGGAATGCTGGGCTGGAGGAAGCACAAGCTGGAATCAAGATTGCCAGGAGAAATATCAATAACCTCAGATATGCAGATGATACCACCCTTATGGCAGAAAGTGATGAAGAACTAAAGAGCCTCTTGATGAAAGTGAAAGAAGAGAGCGAAAAAGTTGGCTTAAAGCTCAACATTCAGAAAACAAAGATCATGGCATTCGGTCCCATCACTTCATGGGAAATAGATGGAGAAACAGTGGCAACTGTGACTGACTTTATTTGGGGGGACTCCAAAATCACTGCAGATGGTGATTGCAGCCATGAAATTAAAAGACACTTACTCCTTGGAAGGAAAGTTATGACCAACCTAGACAGCATATTAAAAAGCAGAGACATTACTTTGTTAACAAAGGTCCATCTAGTGAAGACTATGGTTTTTCCAGTAGTCATGTCTGGATGTGAGAGTTGGACTATAAAGAAAGCTGAGCGCCAAAGAATTGATGCTTTTGAACTGTGGTGTTGGAGAAGACTCTTGACAGTCCCTTGGACTGCAAGGAGATCAGTCCTGGGTGTTCATTGGAAGGACTGATGTTGAAGCTGAAACTCTAATACTTTGGCCACCTGATGTGAAGAGCTGACTCATTTGAAAAGCCCCTGATGCTGGGAAAGATTGAGGGCAGGAGGAGAAGGGGATGACATAGGATGAAATGGTTGGATGGCATCACCGACTCAATGGACATGGGTTTGGGTGGACTCCAGGAGGTGGTGATGGACAGGGAGGCCTGGAGTGTGGCAGTTCATGGCGTCGCAAAGAGTCGGACATGATTGAGCGACTGAACTGAACTGAACTGATAATATAGTTTGAAATTAGGAGCATGAAGCCTCCTTCTCAAGATTGATTTGTCTATTTTAGGGTCTTTTGTCATTCTATACAAATTTTAGAATTGTTCTATTACTTTGAAAACCACAATTGGAATGTTGATAGGGACTGCATTGAGTCTATAGTCTGCTTTGAATAGTATGGAGATTTTAGCAATACTAACTTTGCCAATCCGTGAGCATGGAATATCTTTCCATTTATTTGTGTCTTCTTCCATTTTTTTTGTTCATCAGTGCCTTCTTAGTTTTCAGTGTACTGGTCTTTCACCTTCTTGATTAAATTTATTTTTAGGTAGTTTATTCTTCTTGGTGCAGTTATAAATGGGATTATTTTCTTAATATAACTTTCTGATAGCTTGTTATTAGTGTATAGAAACTCAGCAGATGTATGTTGGTCTTATATCCTGCAAATTGACTGAATTCATTTGTTAGTTCTAAAGGTTTTTGAGGGGAGTCTTTAAAGTTTTCTGTATATATTATTATTATATCATCTACAAATAGTGGCATTTTCACTCTTTTCTTTCCAGTTTGGGTATCTTTCATTTTTTTCCTGCCTACTTGATTTGGCTAGCCCTTGGAAAAAGAAAAATGGTGAGAATGGGCATCCTTGTCTTGTTTCTAATCTTAGAGGGAAAACTTTTTGGCTTTTGACCATTGAATATGATAGTATCTGTCATATTAATATATGACCTTTGTTATGTTGGGATACATTTCCTCTATTCCCACTCTGTTGAGGATTTTAATCATATTAATAAATGGATGGATTTTTTCAAGTGCCTTTTTTAATCTATTGATATGATCAAAGAAAAATCATATGTTTTTTTCCTCTGTTTTGTAAATACAGTATATCACATTGATTAGTGGACTATGAATCATGCTTGTATACCTTTAATAAGTCCAACTTGATTATGGCATTGATTTTTTTAATATATTGTTGGATTCAATTTGATGATTTCTTTGAGAATTTTACCTATATGTTCATCAGAGATGTTGGCCTATAATTTTCTTTGCTTGTGGTTTCCTTGACTGGGGTATCAGAGTAATTATGGCCTTGGAAAATGAGTTTAGAAGTATTCCCTCATTTCCTACCTTTTGGAAGACTTTGAGAGTATTGGTATTAATTCTTCTTTGAAGGTTTGATAGAATTCACCAGTGAAGCTGTCAAGTGCTGGACTTTTATTTGTAGGGAGTTTTTAAATTACTTATTCAGTATCCCTACCAATAATCAGCCTATTCAGATTTTCTGTTCATATTCAGCCTTGAAGTTTGCATGTTTCTAAGAATTTATCCATTTGTTCTAGGTTTTCCAGTTTGTTGGCATGTAATTGTTCGTAATAGTCTCTTAATGATCCCGTATATTTCTGTGGTGTCTGTTGCATCTCTTTCATTTCTGATTTTTTTTTTTTTTTACTTTAGTTCTCTCTCTTTTGTTGAGTCTGGCTAAAGGTTTATCAACTTTGTTTATTTTTTCAAAGAACCCACTCTTATTCTCATTGATCTCTTCTAGCGTCTTTTAGTCTCTATTTCATTTACTGCTCCTCTTAGTTCTGAAGTGAGTCTCTTGTAGGTGGCATGTAGGTGGGTCTTGTTTTTTATTCCATCAATCCCTCTCTGTCTTTTGATCGAAGAATTTAGTCCATTTACTGTTAAAGTAATTGTTAATAGATATGTTATTGCCATTTCTATTGTTTCTGGCTGCTTTGCAGTTCCTCTGTTCATTTCTTCTACTGCTACCTTCCTTTGTGATTTAATGACTTTCAGATTCCTTTCTCTGTCATTATCTTTTGTGTATCTACTTTAGGTTTTTGCTTGATGGTTATCACAAGGTTTACACATAAGAACTTGTATTTATAATAGTGTTTATGTTGATATCAGTGTTTGAACACTTTGTAAAGCTCTACTTATTTATTCTCTACTCACCCAACATTTGGTTTTTTGATATCATATTTTATGTCTTTTTTTATCTTGTAAATTCCTTGCTTAAATATTGTAGCTACAGTTATTTTTACTATCTTTGTCTTTTGACCTTCGTATTAATAATTCATTCACTACCATTACCATATATTTGCCTTTACCAGTGAGATTTATGCTTTTATATATTCTGTTACTAATTAGCACCCTTTCTGTTCAGCTTAAAAAGATACCTTTGACATCTCTTCTGAGAAAGGTTTAGGTTTAGTGGTGATGAACTCCTTTATCTTTTGCTTACTAGAAACCTCTATCTCCTTCAATTCTGAATGATAACTTTGGTAGGTGAAGTATTTTTGGTTAGAAATTTTTATCTTTTAGCACTTGGAATATATTGTGCTATTTCTATTTCCTTCCAATCTTTAAAATTTCTGCTAAAAAAAATCTACTGATAGTCTTACAGGATTTCCTTGTACATAAAAGTTGTTTTTCTCTTGCAGCTTTTAAGATCTCTCCTTGTCTTTAGCTTTTGACATTTTAGTATAAAATGTCAAAAGTATAAAATTTAGTATAAAAAAGTATAAAATTTAGTATATAAAAAGTATAAAATTTAGTATAAAATTAGTGTCTTGGTGTAGATCTCTGGGTTCATCTTATTTGGAACTGTCTGAGCTTCCTAGATTTTAATGTCTGTTTCTTTCCTCAGTTTAGGACAGTTTTCAGCCATTATTTTTTCAAATAAGTTTTCTTTCCCTTTTTATTTTTTTCTGAGACCTCTATAACGTGATAGTTAATGCACTTGATGTTGTCCCATAAGTCCTTTAAGCTGTCTTCACCATTTTGCATTCTTTTTCTTTTTGCTGCTCTGATTGGGTGAGTTTCTCTGCCATGTCTCAAGTTCTCTGATCCTTTCTTCTGCTTCATCAAATCTGCTTTTGACCCCCACTGGTTATTTTTCAATTCAGTTGTTGTATTCTTCAGTTCTGTGACTTCTGTTTGGAACTTTCTTATATTTTCTATCTTTAAGTTCTCACTGTGTTTATCCATTCTTCTCTCAAGTTTAGTGAGCATCTTTAGGATCATTTATTGAACTTTTTACCAGGTAAATTATTTATCTCCAGTTCATTAACTTTTCTTCTGATGTTTTATCTTGTTCTTTCATTTGGAACATATTTCTGTTTCTTCATTTTGCTTGATTCTGTCCTGGTCTCTATGCACTAGGTGAAAGAGCCACCTCTCTCACTTGAACTGTTGGCTTTGTGTAAGAGATGAACCTTTTTCATTCAACCCTGTCCTAGCTCTTGGTTTTCTGTCAACTATTTGTAATTATCCAAGAAGCCTAACTTATATTTAATAGCTCTCAGTACTTGAGGAAGTGCCAAGATCAGTCAGTGTCCCAAAGGGGAGAGCTCAGTCAGCACCTTGATTCAGGCTGATTGGAAACCAAGTCCTCAGACAGCAGCTTTTCAAGAATGCAGATATATGCAGTTCTATAGGACTGCAAAGATAAGCCCTGCTGGCCCCCAGAGCCAGGCTATCTGGAGGTGGTCCCTGGCAGCAGTCCCAAAAATTGGGTCTCTGGTAGGTTTATAAGCTCCTTCTTGGGAGTTGCTAGTGAACTGTAGTCACACAGGAGGAAGTGCAAAGATGGTGTTCCTGGCTGCATCTTTGAGAGCACCTGCTCACCCTCTAGGTGTGTGCCAGACCTGTTGCTTATCCCCAGGGCTGAAGTTCCTAGACAGGCAAATAGCCTCTTTTACAAAAAGAGTGGGAGTGTGTTCAGTCTGCTGTCTGTGTGATGCCCTGGAAATGGTAGTCTTCCAAGAACTGTCTCTATAATTGTTACAGTCCCGTGGGACCCAGGAATGCAAGCCCCCCTGACCAGTTGATCACAGGTCTTTCTCTGGGTGGCAGCTGTAAAAATCATGTCACCAAATGTAAAAACCAGAGCACCAGTATTGTGTAGAACCTCCTCTCCAGAAGATAAAAGCACTCTGCAGTATAGCAGAAGAGCTAAAAAATGGTACCCACTGGCTGACATGGGACAGATGAGGAGTACACAGATGACATTCACTGGGAAAAAAAAGAAAAGAGAAAGAAAAAGAGAAAACAAGGGAGAGGAAAAATAAAAAGATGATACCCAACATAAGGGCGGAGGGTGGGGAAGATGGTGCTGCTGACTTTAGCAAGGCAGAGAGAGAATAGGAAGATAGTGTCCACCAGCCTCTGTCCAAGGGAGTATCCAAGCAGGTACCAGTGCTTTAAAATTAGTAAATGAATCTCTTTCATATGATGTCTGGATGCTTTGCAAATGGCTGCTTCGACATTGGGCTCTGGGTTAGGTGAGCCTGGGCATAAACCCTTTAAGAACCCTTCCTTGTGTCCACAAAGCCCCATATGTCTCATGGACATGAGCCTTGTTGGCCTGTGAGATGCTTTGGGGGTTTATCTCTCAGACACTGGATCTTAAAAGTTAGGGTGACCTATGTGAGGTATGAACCCTTCACTCCTTCTGGAGAAGCTCTGGGTTTTGAGTTCCCTCCAGACTGGGGGTTGTTTTATTGGGGGTGGAGTTTGTAATGAGATTGTGTTTCAGCCTTTTCTACCCACTAGGATGTGGTTTCTCTCTCCTTTGCCCAATGTAACAGGGTCTCTTTACCAGTATGTGGATTCTTTTCAGAAGAAGTTGTTCCATGTATAGTTTTAGATAAACTGTATCCATGGGAGGAGGTGAGTGCAAGAGCTTCCTACATATCCATCTTGCTAAAATTTCTTATTAAAAGTTTTTTGTTGTGGTTATTATTCTTTAATAATCAATAAGCACAAACTTTCAAGAATTACAGTTTTTAATATTCAGTTTGTTCATTTAAGCATGAAGAGACTCTAACTTGACTCTTGCTGGGATTGTTGAAGAAAGTTGTATGTTCATGAATTTTATTTGCTCTATATTTACATCATCGTAATATTTTTTATAACAATTGCATGTTTTTTCATCAGCCTTTGACCTTTAGAAAGTAAGAGCTAAGCATTAAAGCTCTGCAAGAAAGTAAATTTTAATGAAAATTTTTTTCCTCTCAGTCCCAAAGGGAACATGAACTCTAAAATTGACTGTGGTATATAATAAAAGGCATGACTGCAGCTGAAAGCACTTATAATAAAATACAAGACTCAATTCTACTTTGTCCTCTGTCTATACTCATTGGATAGCTGAGTTTATAACTTTATGATAGAACATTCTTCCTAAGAAGTGTGTGAAACCAAAAAGATACAGTAAATCTAATAGTTTTCAAAATAGTGAAACCATATTAAATGTGAGGAAACTAGATTGAGTATAACTACTTAACATATATAAACATACATATTAAACAAACATTTGCACAGATTGACATTGCTGCCACAAAGGAACCCCTTTCTGGATTTAAGAATGGGTTCAGTTTCCTAAACTACTGATCAGTTAGTTCAGTCGTTCAGTCGTGTCTGACTCTCTGAAACCCCATGGACTGCAGCACACCGGGCTTCCTTCTCCGTCACCGATTCCCGGAACTTGCTCAAACTCATGTCCATCAAGTCGGTGATAGCTCCAACCATCTCATTCTCTGTCATCCTTCTCCTCCTGCCTTCAATCTCTCCCAGAATCAAGGTCTTTTCCAGTGAGTTGGCTCTTTGCATCAGGTGGCCAAAGTATTGGAGCTTTAGTTGCAGCATCAGTCCTCACGATTGACTGGTTTGATCTTCTTGCAGTCCAAGGGACTCTCAAGAGTTTCTCTAATACCACAGTTCAAAAGCATCAATTCTTTGACACTTAACTTTCTTTATGGTCCCACTCTCACATCCATATGGACTTCTCTGGTGGCTCAGATGGTAAAGCGTCTGTCTACAATGCGGGAGACCTGGGTTTGATCCCTGGGTTGGGAAGATCCTCTGGAGAAGGAAATGGCAATCCACTCCAGTGCTATTGTCTGGAAAATCCCATGGACAGAGGAGCCTGATAGGTTATAGTCCATGGGGCCGCAAAGAGTTGGACATGACTGAGCGACTTCACTTTCACTCACATCCATACATGACTACTGGAAAAACCATAGCTTTGACTAGATGGACCTTTGTCGGAAAATTAATGTCTCTGCTTTTCAATATGCTGTCTAGGTTGGTCATAGCTTTTCTTCCAAGGAGCAAATGTCTTTTAATTTCATGGCTGCAATCACCGTCTGCAGTGATTTTGGAGCCAAAGCAAATAAAGTCTGTCACTATTTCCATTGTTTCCCCATCTGTTTCCCATGAAGTGATGGGACCATATGCCATGATTGTAGTTTTTTGAATGTTGAGTGTTAAGCCAGCTTTTTCTCTCCTCTTTCACTTTCATCAAGAGGCTCTATTTTTCCTCTTCACTTTCTGCCATAAGGGTGGTATCATCTGCATATCTGAGGTTATTGCTCTTTCTCCCGGCAATCTTGATTCCAGCTTGTGCTTCATCCAGCCAGGCATTTCGCATGATGTACTCTGCATAGAAGTTAAATAAAACAGAGTGATAATACACAGCCTTGATGTACTCCTTTCCCAATTTTGAACCAGTCCATTGTTCCATGTCCAGTTCTTTTTTTTTTTTTTAAAGTTCAGAAAAGAAAGATTTATTAATATACTAAAACCCAGCATACTACTAGTTAATAATATATTAATTCAATCTATTAATTTATTGAAAACCAGCACACATATTAATAAAACATTAACATTTTGAAATTGCAAATGTATGATTTTTCCCCCAAATCAGACTGTACAAGTATTTTAGTGAATGATTCACCAACAGTGTTAGTTACTACTCTCCTTTTTTTTTTTTTCATGTCCAGTTCTAACTGTTGCTTCTTAACCTGCATACAGATTTCTCAGGAGGCAAGTCAGGTTGTCTGGTATTCCCATCTCTTGAAGAATTTTCCACAGTTTGTTGTGATCTACACAGTCAAATGCTTTGGCGTAGTCAGTAAAGCAGAAGTAGATGTTTTTCTGGAGTTCTCTTGCTTTTTCTATGATCCAGTGGATACTGGCAATTTGTTCTTCTGCCTTTTCATTCCAATCCCAAAGGGCAGTGCCTAAGAATGTTCGAACTACCACACAATTGCACTCATCTCACATGCTAGCATAGTAAGGCTCAAAATTCTCCAAGCCAGGCTTCAACTGTACGTGAACCATGAACTTCCAGATTTTCAAGCTGGATTTAGAAAACACAGAGGAAACTACTGATATTATGTATAAAATAGATAACTGATGAGAACGTACTGTATAGCACAGGAAACTCTGCTTAATGCACTGTGGTGACCCAAATAGAAGGAAGTCCAGAAGGGAGGCGATGTATATGCATGTATATGTATGACTGATTCATTTTGCTGTATAGTAGAAACTGACAAGCAAGAATACTGGAGTGGGTAGCCATTCCCTTCTCCAGGGGATCTTCCCAACTCAGGGATTGAACCCAGGTCTCCTGCATTTCAGGCAGATTCTTTCCCATCTGAGCCACCAGGGAAGCCCAGAAACTAACACAACATTGTAAAGTAACTATATGGCAATAGAAATTAAAAACAAACAAATAAAGGGCTTCCAGTTCAAGATGATGGAGTAAAAGGATGTGTGCTCATCTCCTCCTGCAAGATGACCAAATTTGCAACCAGCTATTGGACATCCATCAACAGGAGGACACTGAAACCCACCCCAAGAAAGATACCCCGTGTCCCAAGCCAAAGAAGAAGCCACAGTGAGATGGTAGGAGGAGCACAGTCATGGTAAAATCAAATCCCATACCCGCCAGGTGGGTGACCCACAAACCAGAGAACAATAATACCAAAGAAGTTCTCCCACTGTTGTGAAGGTTCTAAACCCCACACCAGGCTTCCCAACCTGGGTATCTGACAAAGGGGCTGGGAATCACCAGGGAACCTGACCTTGAAGGCCGGCAGAGCTTGATTATAGGACTTCCCCCGGACTGGGGAAAACAGACTCTGGTCTTGGAGGGCACAAACAAAATCTTGTGTGCACCAAGACCCAGAGGAAAGGAGCTGTGAGCCCATAGGGAAGTAAACCAAAACTGCCTACTAGTGGTGGAGGGCCTCCTGTGGAGGCATGGGTTGGCAGAAGCTCACCACAGGGACTGGGGTTCTGGCAGCAGCAGGTCAGGAAGTTCCCTCTTGGCATAAACTCTCTTGGAGTTCACCATTAACCCAACCATAGAGCCAAGAGACTCCAGGCCTGAGTCACCTCAAGACAAACAGCTACCAACTACCTATGAGGGAGTGCAGCCCCACCCATCAGCAGATAATCGGATTAAAGCTATACTGAGAAAGTCCCTGCCCTCCAGAGAAAGACCCAGTTTTTCCCATTGCCAATCCCTCCCACCAGGAAGCTTGCACAAGCCTCTTAGCCTCATCCATCAGAGGGCAGACAGAAGAAGCAAGAAGAACCACAATCTCACCGTGGCTAAAACAAAACCATATTACAGAGAGTTCATCACAATGAAGAAGCAGAAAGTTACGTCCCAGATGAAGGGACAAGATAGAACCCCAGAAAAACTTCCCTAACGTGAGAAAGGAAATAGTCAACCAAGTCCAGGAAGCACAGAAAATCCCAGACAGGATAAACCCAAGGAGGAACACACCAAGACACATAGTAATCAAACTGACAAAAATTAAAGACAAAGATAAAATATTAAAAGCAACAGGGAAAGATGACAAATAACATACAAGGGACTTCCCATCAGGCTATCAGCTGATTTCTCAACAGAAAGTCTACAAGCCAGGAGGGAATGGCAGGATATGTCTAAAGTGGTGAAAGGAAGAACCTATAACCAAGAATACTCTACTCAGCAAGACTGTCCTTCAGATTTGATGGAGAAATCAAAAGCTTTCCAGCAATCAAAAGTTAAGAGAACTCAGCACCACCAAACCAGTTTTACAACAAATGCTAAAGGAAATTCTCTAGGTAGAAAATACAAGATGTTTAGAGCTCCCACTATTCAGTTTTTCCCTTTCTGGGATTTCCTCCTTATGGGAGTTCCCTTTATGTTACTTGCCATTTTTCTCTTGTTGCTTTTAATATTTTATCTTTGTCTTCAATTTTTTTCAGCTATTATCTCTTCAGATATTTTCTCAGGTCCTTTCTGTCTCTCTTCTTCTTTATAGTTGTTACTTGTGTGTTTGTTTTGAGGGCCAGAGGTGCACACAGCAGAAAGATCCTAAAGGAACCTCAAAGAGCCATTTTTTAAAGTATCAAATTCTGTGCAAATCCATCAATTTTCATGTTAAAGTTAGATACAGATGACATCAACAATGCTTTAGAACTATGATCTCACAAAATCATGTTTCAGTGTTGACCTTTCTTACTTTTGCCTATTTTGTTCACATTGTCTTTTATCGCCTAAATGTCTCCTCAGTTCAGTTACTGTCCAAGAATGACTTATTGAGTACTTACCAGATACAAGTCATGAAATTAGATCCTCCACCTATTGAGATCATGTTCGTTCAAAATTCACATCAAATGCAGAAGCCTCCAAGATCACTCTTGAGCTCGTAATGTGTAGATGTGTGCGTGCTAAGTTGCTTCAGTCCATATCTGACTCTGTGCAGCCCTAAAGACTGTAGCCTGCCAGGCTCCTCTGTCCATAGACTTTTCCAGGCAAGAATACTGGAGTGGGTTGCCATTTTCTCCTCCAGGGGATCTTCCCGACCTGGGAATTGAACCTGCGTCTCTTGTGTCCCCTGCATTGGCAGGCAGGTTCTTTTCCACTAGCACCACCTGGGTAGATAGATGTGATTTATTTTTTTTTTCTGAATGTTTTTTGTGCTTCCTTCTCCTCTTATGACATTTTATTTATCAATATATTTGCTTTCCCTCCACCCACCTATCACCAGTCTTGTTCCACCCATTAGGTTGTAAACTTTACTGTGGCAAGGGCAAGTCTCACTCATGTTTATATCCATCCATGCTGCCTTAAACATGCTTTTCAAAGTCGGGACTAAAAAGATACAGGAAAGTCTTTGCAGCTGGAAAAAAGTGGGGAAATGTGGAACATTGGCTTCCTGTCTCTGTTCTCAGCAGAGTAGAGCATCAGGTAATGATGCTCTGTTGTTTCTAGAGCACATCTTAGTAGAGACAGCTCTTCTTCCCCTAGTTGTTCTTCCTTTTTGCTTCCCTTTTCCTCCTCCTCCTTCCCCTTCCCCTCTCCTCTCACCTTTTCTCCTTCTTCCTTCTTTATTCTCACTATTTAGTTGTGGCCTAGTTTAATCTTCGACTTTTTGTATGCTTAGTGTCAGCTTTAAAATGGGATATGTGCTGGTATGAAAATGTTTTACTTTAAGTTGTTACAGTTCACTAAGGGATCCCTCCTTTCACCTTTGAAGACCTAGTGCCAGAACTCAACTAAATAGACCAGTGATGTTCCCAAGAAGAGGTAGGAGAATAATCCAAATGTTTGATTCTTCCTTAATGGACATACTGTAAAATGAAAACTGTAGAAATAAGATTAAATGAATTAAATTATTTTTCCTAATAATCTCACTTCTTCCTTAGATTCAGGTCAGAAGGCATTTAAAAGGAGAAGATCTATCATAAACTGGGCCTTTTGGCGGGGTTCTAGCATTCACCTGGATAACTTGCCCGTGTCACCAACATCTCCTATCCCAGGACAGCTCTTCGGGGTTTCTCTGCCAGATATTTGTGAGAATGACAATCTGCCCAAAGCTGTCTTGGTAAGTCTCATTTTGGCCTGTAGCACTAATAGGAAAGGAGGTTTGGGAAAGGAATGCTCTGGGAGGTAAATCTTTCCCTAAAAAATGGGAAATTTATAGATACCCATTGCTTTGGCTGAGAATGTTTATTATTGCTTCAAAGAAAAACAATCTGATTAGGCTACTGCAGAGTCATAAGGTAGACATAATAGGGAGAGATAATCTAGCCTACTGATTTCAGGCAAGAGCCCCATTAACCTGCTCAGATAAATTAGAACCTACACTGTAGACAGAGAAGCCACATTAGCCCTAACATTTTTCTCACAGCCTTTCTTGAACCCTGCATTGTTCAGAAAGTCTCCTTTAATCACTTTAGCAACACAGACTAAATCTTAAAATTTTTAAACTTGTGTTTTATTTGTATTCCAAGTCTTTAAATATAAAGATATGTCCTCTGGTATTTAGTTATCTTTTGTATGTAGAAGAGATCAAATGAAAGCCACTGAGTATGTATTTTTCCAGGTAATATAGTAAATGGGTTGTGTTACAGAATATTTATTGAGTGTCCAGTACCCTTCAAGCAATATGCTAGATGCCTGGCCCTTTATTCCATGTTGTGCATCTATCTGTAAGCACCAGGTACTAATCTAGCCACTTTATTGCTTATCCTTCACAACAGATTTAGAAGGTAGTTATCATCATCATCGTTACTATCGTTCCTAGTCTACAAATTAAAGGGAAACCCCCACCCAAGTTTACCAAAGGTCACACCATAAATATGTGTCATAGCTAGTTTCCAGAAAGAGAAATAAAAGACTGAATAGAATGGAATGGAATGGAGAAAACTTCCTAAAGGAGATGATTTTGGAGGCTAATTTTAAAAGAAGGAAATAGTGACTTCCCTGGTGGTTCAGTGATTAAGAATCCACCTTCCAATGCAGGGGACAAGGATTCAGTCCCTCGTCAGGAACTAAGATCCCACATGCCACAGGGCAACTAAGCCTGCGTACCACAATGAAGACTCAGCACAACTAAAAAACAAGAAAAACATAATATTTGTTTAAAAAAAAAGAAGAAAAAGGAAGTAAAGTATAAATCCACATGAAAAGAAAGACAAGGAAGGGCACTTCCCTGGTGGACCAGTAGTTAAGAATCTGCCTTCCAGTACAGTGGGTTCTATCCCTGGGCAGGGAACCAACCAAAGATCCCACATGCCATGGGGCAGCTAAGCCTGTGTACCACAACGAAGAGCCTGCATGCAGCAACTAAGACCTAACACAGCCAGAAACAAATACCCGAAAGAGAAAGAACAAGACAAGCAAGTGGAGAATGAATTTGGGAAGAGCATTTCATACTTGGGGAAAAGAATCCATATTGGAGAGTAATGGGAGAATAGGTAGGGAGGAGAGAGACAAGTTAACAGGTACCTTGAAGTGACTTGTGGTTCACTGAAGAAAGTCTCAGTAAAGCAAGTGTTTAAAATGTTTTAGATGTTAAATATAGCAAGCGTAAATAGGAGAAAGAAATTTAGAGATGCCGAAAAGGAAATAGAGTTTAATCCTCTAGCAGGCCTTCTAGCCCCAGGCCTTCAGGTCTTTCCCCTGGTACACCCCAGCCTCTGGCAGCTGGAGAGGGCAAGTACATGTTCCCTTTCTTGTTCTGCATGAAGTGCCATCTTGATTTTCTTTTTCTTTTGTTTCCCCATAGGATATGCTTTTCTTTCTTAATCAGAAAGGACCTCTCACAAAAGGAATCTTCAGACAGTCGGCCAATGTGAAATCCTGCAGAGAGCTGAAAGAAAAACTGAATTCCGGAACTGAAGTACAACTAGACTGTGAATCTATTTTCGTAATAGCATCTGTCTTAAAGGTAGGAAAGTTTCTCCCTTCATCTACCCCACAGCATAGCTCTGGAGAAAGACAACTGATTTATGTCATTGTAACATTACTCCCATCTGCAGGAGACCATGATAGAAATAGAAGCTTAAAAGTGTTTAAAAAAAAAAAAAAAAACTTCATACAGTCATGTGTGTGCTGTTATGTCTGACTCTTTGTTACCTCATCAACTTAGCCCACTAGACTCCTCTTTGTCCACAGGATTCTCCAGGCAAGAGTACTGGAGTGGGTTGCCATTTTCTCCTCCAGTGGTCACAGAAACACTGGCATTTAAAAGCCACTTGTAATGATGTGGCATGTCAGATAGTCATTTTAAAATTTTTCATCCCATGTCACTCTCCCCACCTTCACTTCTGCTACCCCATGCAAAAAAGAAAAAAAAATGAAATGAAAATTAAAAACAATTATAACACACAGTATATTTACCAAAATAAACATCCTGATTAGATGACTTTCTCACAGTCTCACTATCTTCCTAATAAAGGCGAATTTTTCAAAAATAAACTTTTATTAAACTTTGAAGCAGAGTTTTACCATAATAAACAAACATTTGCCTAATAACTGAAACATTGCTCACTGAGACTACTGAAAATTATATTCAGTTATACGATACCCCCCCCAATGCCTTTTAAAAGTAAAGGTAGAATAGGAATGATTGCAACATCTAGTCCTTCTTTTATGAAACCCTGACCACATTTGGTACCCTTGATCCCATGTATATCTGGTATTTCACATAAGCTTCTTTGCTGCAAGCGTTTTTGCTACTGACATTTTGGACATATAACCATATAATAGCCTTATGGTAATTTTGCTAAAAAAAAATAAAATAAGTGGTTGACAGTTTGTTTTGACATATACAATATAAAAATCATGACAGATGACAATGATTTGTCCCAAGAATTGGTTTCACATTTTGAAATATACTACACTGGAGTTGAAAGAGACCAAGGGCCTTGAAGACATAGCATGAACCCACATTTCCCATAGAACTCTGAAACGTTTATTAAGGACAAATGGCAATATGCCAAGAACAAAAAATAGTGTGCAGGGCTTTCACAAAAACTCAGGCACAAATATATATCCTAGTACCTAGTATTTGAAACTTGATGCCTCTCCTAAGAAATTTGAGCAAAAAATTTAAAAGTGCCGTGCTGAACAAGAGACAAATCAACAATCTATACATATATGTGTGTATGTATATATATATATATATAATATTATGAGTGAAAGATTTGGAAAACGCTTTGGTATAACCCATGAAATAATATTGAATTAATAATATGAATTGTGCAGTATTGCCATGAATCTATACACATTTTATTTTTTAACTTTTTATTTTATATTGGAATATGGGAGATTAACAATGTTGTGATAGTTTCAGGTGAACAGCAAGGGGACTCAGCCATTCATATACATATGTCCATTCTCCCCCAAACTCCCCTCCCATCCAGGCTGCCACATAACATTGAGCAGAGTTCCCTGTGTTATACAGTTGGTCCTTATTGGTTATTCATTTTAAATATAGCAGTTACACACATTTTAAATGTGTTCAAGTGTTTTGTATTTCACAATAAAATCTTTAATTCTGTTATTCTAATGTTTTATTATGTCCTTCTTAATATCCCTCTTTCATTTTTTGTTATTTTATCTTTTATGGCAGAACTGCCTTACAGCCAGTTCATTATTTGGTTATTTGCTGCAGAAATGCTTGTGGCAAAAATGTCTATGGCAAATAAGCTTACTTATGACAAAAAAGCTAGATCCTCCCCTCTCCCCTCATCCCAACACCACCCCCCTCCACCTATGATTACTTAACTCACATCCATATTTGAGTTAATCTTATAAAACGTTTTCCTCCTCACATTCATGAAAATTCCTCACTTTTTTTTGAAAATCTAGAGTCAAAACTAGCTTTTCGCAGAGCTTTTGACCTGAGCAATAGCTTCTGCAGATCAAAATCAGGCTCCTACCTCTGAGCAGGGTTGGAATGTCCCAGAGCCAGGGGTAGAGACAGTGCCCCAGCCCGCATCCCCAGGCCTGGAGCGTAAAACCAAATTAAGGAAAACATGATGAAGAAGACTCCTGCATGTCCCTCCTCCCGGTCAGTTGCTTACACACTCATGTTTTATGACTTAGTGAATAATCAGATGCCTCTTGATAAAAGGGCCTTGTCTGCTCTTAAACAACCCCACCATAGAGTTTCACAATAAAGTGTCACTCTGAAGAACTGGAGAGGGGCTTCCCTGGTGGCTCAGTGGTAAAGAATCCGCCTACCAGTGCAGGAGACAAAGGTTTGATCCCTGCTCCAGGAGGATCCCATATGCTGGGGAGCTACTAAGCCCATGCAGAACCATTGAGCCTGTGCTCTAAAGCCGGGAGCTGCGGCCACTGAAGCCTGTGCACCTAAGAGCCTGTGCTCCACAGCTAGAGAAGCCACTGCAATGAGAAGCCCCTACTTGCCACAGCTAGAGAAAAGCCTGTGCAGCAGTGAACACCCAGCACAGCCTAAATGAATAAATAATTTTTTAAAAAAGAACTGGAAACATGTATACTATCATGTAAGAAACGAATCGCCAGTCTAGGTTTGATACAGGATACAGGATTCTTGGGGCTGGTGCCCTGGGATGACCCAGAGAGATGGTATGGGGAGGGGGGTGGGAGGGGGGTTCAGGATTGGGAACTCATGTACACCCGTGGGAGATTCATATCAATGTATGGCAAAACCAATACAGTATTGTAAAGTAAAATTTTAAAAAAATAAATAACAAATATAATAAAATAGATAATCAACAAGGACCAACTATATATAGCACAGGGAATGCTGCTGAATATTTAATCATAACCTAAGTGGGAAAAGAATTTGAAAATGAATAGATAAAAGTATATGTATAACTGAATCATTTTGTTGTACACATGAAGTAACAGCATTGTTAATCAGCTTTAAAAAATAAATAAAAAATCTTAAAAAAATAAAATAAAATTCTGGGATATACAAATTAATCTATAGTGACAGAAAGCAGATGAGTGGCTGCCTGAGCATGAGAGGGGAGATTATTTAAACTTTTCGGAGTGATTGTATGTTCATTACCTTGATTTGCTGTGATGGTTTCATAGGTATGTTGATAAAGTAAAACTTTTCAAATTGGAAAATAAAAAATAAAATGACAAAAAAAAAAAAAAAGAACTGGAATGGAGCTAGGGTCATCTAATTTATTTTACATAGGGTTTGTGATTATCTTTCAGTCCTGGAGTACAATAAAGGTATGTATAGTGTGCTTAGCCAGATACATAGCAGGCATGCAAGTATATGCAAGATAAAGTTTTCTTTGATTTTTGTCATAAAATTAGGCTTTCTCCCATCTTTTAAGAAGTTAAAGCCTATGTTTTAGAAAATTTTCCTTACTATGCTATTCATCACAGCACTACACTTCTTAAAATTTTGTTCTAAATTGTTGAGGCTGCTACGAAGAAGTATGATTCTAGAACAGTTAAACGTATTTCACAGTGAAGAAATAGTACTTATAGAGGAATAGGCAAAAGACAGAAATTAATCCAAATGAAAAATCTGGTTATATGAGTTCTAACTAAAGTGTTATAATCATGTAGCTGTGTTTTACTCTCATTTCTTCCAAGTAGTTGCAAGAAAGGGATACTTTTTGCCAAAAGTTTTTGAGCTTTTGTTTTGTTTCTTATTTTTAAGACTATTTAGAAGCAGTACTTAAATTTTCCTTTTATTTTTTACTTACACTGGTTTTGTTTAAATGTAACTATAACTGGAAGAAAATTCCTTGTGATACTGTATTTTTGATTCATCAGACCTCTGAGGAAAAGTACATTTTTAATCCTGTAGGAATCTCATCTCAAATTAATTTGGGAGTTCTGCTTATGGCCTGGTTTCTGTTTTTGGAAGGGGAAAGACTTTTGGTTGAGTGCTAAGAGCTGGTGATTGTAATTCAGAACCAGCTTTCACATCCCTTCTCAGATCCAATGGTGGTTGTTATTTCGTAACTTGTTATTCCAGCTGTGGAGAGTTCATTGAGATGTTACAAGTTATTATCTTTCAAGTGTAGGTTTTAAGATTTAATGATGTTTTTCTTCAAGACAGATCATAACTGTGTTTTCCACTGAGATTTTAAAAAAGAGGTATTGTCACTGCCCCATTTTGAAATAACAGATTTTTGCTCTTCTGAATCTGACTTTTAATGTAGGTACAGCCACTAAAATTAGTCTGAAATTATGAAAATTTGATAGATTGACCCAGAAAAGAGGTAATTTTTATGATGACACATCTGAATCACAAATATCCATGGATATTACTACTAGAAAATAGAACAAAGACTTTGTATCAGTCATCTTCCTACTTGTTAACTACTCTAAAAAAAAACTGTATGATAATAGGTGACATGACTTCAAAGAGGTTTTCAAAATTACTGTAGATATAGTTAATTGACCTTTCCTTGTCCTCCACTAATATTTGACCAGATGACAAATAGCCACAGTTCAGTAATGACCTCTACTGTGTTTGGGACTGGGGATTCCCAGGTGGCTCAGTGGTCTGCCAACACAGGAGATACAGGTTCACTCTCTGGGTTGGAAAGATCCCTTGGAGAAGGAAATGACAACCCACTGCAGTATTCTTGCCTGGGAAATCCCAAGGTCAGAGGAGCCTGGCAGGCTGTAGTCCATGGGGTCGCAAAGAGTCAAACATCACTGAGAGACTGAGGATGAGCACGCACGCATGCCTGTCTGGGAATGTGCTTGGCATTAAGGTGTATGAAGTAGAAGGTGAGGGTCTGATTCTGCCATGAAGAAGCTGAGAAGTAGAGAAGATGTTCACCTAGTTGGCTAACTGCAACACTTAGGAGTCACAGCTTCCATAATAGCAGTAAAAATATGACATATAAGTAACAAGTTGTGCATTCCCTTTTTAAGGTACAAAGGTAAAGTTGCTGATTTGATTTTCCAACAAGAATTAAAATTATTCAGTTGCAGGTTTTCACCTGTCTCCGCATTGTAGGCAGGAACTTATAAGCAGATAGTCAAGCATGTCATGTTATGTTGTAGGTAGGAACTTGTAAGCAGATAGTCAACCAGTGCCAAAAGCAACAAAGAGATTGGCCTAGAACAAAAAGGAAACATAGGGCCAGGACCAGAATTCTTTATTTTTAAACTTTGTATTAACATATGTCAAACTGGAAACTGTTGAGTGTCTCCTACTTGTGTCATAGTCTAGACTCATCACACCCAACCCCGCCAGCGGTCTTGGTATAAGAGTCTCGAAGACCAGAAAGGATGTACCAGAGGCATGTTATTTAATGTACATTATGTGTGGGGTGCTGCCTCATGCTTCCAGAGCCTAGCCACAGTCTGGAATGCTTTCTCCTCCTCATATATGAGAGCCCTTCTAGGGGGAACACAAGGAGCAGCTCTAAGCATCTCTGCATGAAATTATTCACCAATGCCACTGGAATATGAAGTCCTAATATGACAGGGATTTGGTTTTATTCGCTACTCTATCCCTACCACCTCAAACAGTACCTGGCACATATGCATAAATATTTCTTGAATGGTTGGATGACTGATTACTATATTATGAATCTCACAAATGTCTTCATACATTTCTTTTAACTAATGAAATAAAAAGGATTTAGGTTTGCCAAACCCCGCCATGTTATACTAGTTTACTAAAATGTACACAAACAGGAGATTTCAGCCTAAGCAGGTTGTCCTTTATCTTTACCACTATAGTCCAGACTCCAGTTTCCCTCTGGTTTTTGTTAGAAAAATATCAAAGCATATGTTTCTATGGGTGCACATCATTGAGGGGTTGGCACCGAGCTCCATGTAGTCCAAAGAAGAGAGAACTTAACTGTACTTTTCAATAAAGTGTCTTCTTTCTAATGTCTCTAATACATATTTAACCTGAGAATAACAATTTAAAATATTTATTTTTCCCCTCTATATAAGGATTTTCTACGAAATATTCCAGGAAGTATTTTTTCATCAGATCTCTATGATCACTGGGTCTGTGTAATGGATCAAGGAAATGATGAAGAGAAAATAAATGCAGTTCAAAGGTAATTATTCTGATTTGGTCCTTTCTCAAAAATGATTTTTAAAAAGCTTATATTTTGTAAGCTTGTCTAGGAGGGTAGTGTGCTTGTGCTTGCTGTGTTTAGTCACTCAGCCGTGTCTGATTCTTTGCAACCCTTTGGACTGTAGCCCGCCAGGCACCTCTGTCCATGGGATTTCCCAAGCAAGAATACTGGAGTGGGTTGCCCTTTCCTCCTCCAGAGGATATTCCCGACCCAGAGATTGAACCCATGTCTTCTGTGTTTGCTTCATTGCAGTTGGATTCTTCACCCACTGAGCCATAATCACTATCAAAATCATATCTGTGGGGACCCGTTTAAATATAGATTTATGCTAGCTACTGTAACTTTTATTATTGCTTTTCCCTAATCCTATTAACATGGAATACTTGACCACTTTATACATTCTGTACATCTCAATCTGATACGAGCTGAAACCCATTGGACCAAGAGTTAATACAGTAGACTCAATCTATAATTTACACCTTAGTTTAACCAGACTATTCCTTATATACTTCATTTAGCAACTGAATTCATAGAGAGAAAATTCCTTCCTCCTCAAGGGTCTCACAGTCTAGTAGAACAGATAGATAAAACCAAGAGTTACAAAGTAGTATAATCGGTGCTAGTAAAGAGATACCTTCAGAATACATGGGAATGCTTCAGAGGGACAGTTAACTTGTTGAAAAGTGTCAAGGAAGAAGGGAGTTGCAAAGTCTCAGTCTGATCACAAAGAATGCATCATTTATACTCAATTCAAAGAGAAGTTGCTGGCAGGTCTCGCCACCCCAACCCCTTATAGGAGTATAGGAAAGAAGAGTCCATTAACAAAAAGCATACTTCCAGTTCTGTGAAAACCCATGAATCCTAAAACCATTTATTTGCATATGCTTGTTTAGTGCAGTTTTTATTGAGCAGCTCTCAAATACAAGTCATTATCTACACACTGCTATTGATAGACACCTGTTAACAATAGAAGAATATAGTCTAACTGTTGAAGACACCAGAATCAAAGCCACGTAACAGAATTGTGTCTGTTTTGGTGGAAATCATTCAGGGGCAGTGAACGTCAGATCCTGTATTTTGTTGCTCATTGTCTAAAACTTTATATTCTACAAATGGTTAAAAAGATGATGCTTTTGTATATTATCATATGTGAAACGAATCGCCAGTCCAGGTTCTATGCATGATACAGTGTGCTCAGGGCTGGTGCACTGGGATGACCCAGAGGGATGGGATGGGGAGGGAGGTGGGAGGGAGGTTCAGGATGGGGAACATATGTATACCTGTGGCAGATTCATGTCAATGTATGGCAAAACCAATACAATATTGTAAAGTATAAAAAAAGAAAAGATGTTTTAAAGAGGGTTAGACTTATATCTCTCGTACAAATACAAAATGAGCACACATGAGAGGTTTTATTTAAAACATTAATTAGAGAACTAGTAAGATATTACTGCAAAGTCAAAAGAGATTTCAAACTATCACAACTTACATAATTAAATCAGAAATGCTGAAATGAATTTATAAATAGATGCAAAACTGACTTTCACTGCTAGGGCATGGGGCGGGGTGAGTGGGGCACTGTATGTGCAAATAAACCATTTATCTCTCTACTAGATAAGATTTTTGAGTCTACAGGCAAGTGTTAAGTGCACTGCTATCAGTAATCTACAGTTTACAGAGTCAAATAACTAACCCCTATGACCCAGATACCCCAATGTATGATAACAGTACCTTACTTTCCGTTGAATACATCCAGGAATCCTTTGATTCGCTTCGGTATCTTTCATCATTTGTCCCTTCAAAACTGTTCTCATTGTCAGTCCATAGTGCTGAAGAAATGCCTTTCTATTGTTATGCAACAGGAGTCCAAGTACCCAGTTTTCTCCCCCAGGTTACAGATTCTTGTTGGAAAAAACCAACCACCATGACTATCAACATTTGTATCTGCTTTCTGTTTGACAGTAAAAATCATCTTAAGTGAATGATCATTTGAAATCCTTTATCAATTACAAAATAGGAAGGGTAGAAAAAATATAATAAGCTTGCATTATATGTGACAGTGATATCTCTGAGATAGAAAGATGCAGGGCAAAATTGACCTTGAGAGCTGCCGGAGCAGAGTGTGAGCTTTCAGAATGGACCTGGGAGTCTCATGGCCGAGGTTTAGGTTTTTACCAAGAGACAGAATCCTCTGTTGCTTCTTGGAAGTAAAGGAGCTACATATTAGTAAGTAAGTAAAGGAGTTACATATTAAATGCAACTGTTTAATTTCATTAGAAAGCTTTTGGGGGGGTTTTGGTTGAGAATATTCTGGAATGTTATAGGGTTTGCTTAAGATACTTTGTAACAGTTTCAGGTAAGTATTTCAGACAGCATCTTTTTATGAATTATTTTTTTGCGTTCTTTTACATTTTCATTGGATTGCAAAATAAATAACAAATCTGCAGTGCTCCCGCTCTCTCCTCTTCACAGGCAGTCCTCCCTTCGCATGTGCCGTGTTAGCAGACATTCCTGCACGTCTGAACTGTGGAAGTGAGGACTGCCTGTCAGTACAGGTTTCCTGTGAAATGTTTGCTTACAGAGTGCGTGTTTCTGTCTTCAGGCTATTAGACCAGCTTCCGAGAGCCAATGTTCTTCTCCTAAGGTATCTTTTTGGGTTATTACACAACATTGAGCAACATTCTTCATCCAATCAGATGACCGCATTTAATTTAGCAGTGTGCATCGCCCCAAGCATTCTTTGGCCTCCTGCTTCCTCTAGCCCAGAACTAGAAAACGAATTTACAAAAAAGGTAATGAAGTTTTTCCTGTTTCTGCTCTGGGGGACCAACTCCCCATTTTGAACCTAAAATTCGGGGTATGAATTCTGAAAGATACATATTTTCTTAAGTGAAAATACTTAAGAAAATAAGTACTATATGTACTAAGTACCTATCATTGTAAATCTGAATTCATTGAGTGTTTTATTCTATCCTGGTAGACGATAAAAAAGGTAATTTCTTGAGCAAAAAAGTGATAGCAGTTGGATTGCTTCTCTTCTCTCTTTAAGGAGGGAAAACAACTATGACTGACTGAAACCATAGAGTGATATGAAAACAGTTGATATGATTTTAAAAATAAATAAGGACTTTTCAGTTCTAATGAGGTAGATCAACCTAGAGCCTATTATACAGAGTGAAGGAAGTCAGAAAGACAAATGTCATATATTAGTGCATATATATGGAATCTAGAAAGATAGCACTGCTGATCTTACTTGCAAGACAGCACAGGAGACGCATGGAAAGAACAGACTTTTAGACACAGCGGGGGAAAGGAGAGGGTGGGATGGTTGGAGAGAGTCACACTGGAACATATACATTACCGTGTGTAAAATAGACAGCCACCTATCTATTTAGGAGGGTTGCTCTATGATGCAGGGAAGCCAGAGCCAGTGCCCCGTGACAGCCTAGAGGAGTGGGATGGGAGGGAGGTGGGAGTGGGTTTCAAAAGGGAGGGGCCATATGTATACCTGTGGCAAATTCATGTTGATGTACGGCAGAAGCATCACTATATTGTAAAGTTATTATCCTCCAATTAAAGATTAAATAAATAAGGACTTTGGAATTAGACAGGTCAAGGTTGAATTCTCAGGCCTAACACTTGCTAGATGTACAATCTTGGGCAAAATTAGTTACATAGATCCACAGTTTCCTCATCTAATGAATGGAGATGTTGCTAATACCCAGTTCATACATTATTTAAGTTGGTGCAAATGCAGTTTTGGACTGTGAATGTTAAATCGTTATAACTAGGCTCAAAGACATCTTTATTAATCAAAATAGGCACCATTACAATCAACACATTGTTGCCAATGAGTAATAAGTTTGTCGATTTCTGTAGCATAAAAATCTATGCTTTGGAATTCGACAAACTCTTAGGAAACACTTTCTGCCTCCTCCTGGTTGTGGAAGCATTTTTCCTGCAAAAAGTTGTCAAGATGCTTGAAGAAGAGGTAGTTGGTTTTCAAGAAGTCAGGTGAATCTGGCAGATGAGGCAAAACTTTGCAGCCCAGTTCATTCAACTTTTGAAGCATTGTTTGTGCAATGTGTGGTCAGGCGTTGTTGTGGAGAAGAATTGGGCCCTTTCTTTCGACCAGTGCCAGCTGCAGACTTTGCACTTTTGGGTACATCTCATCAATTTGCTGAGCATTCATCTCAGATGTAATGGTTTCACCAGGATTCAGACAGGCAGCAGACCACCACACAGTGACCATGACCTTTTTTGGCTGCAGGTTTGGCTTTGGGAAGTGCTTTGGAGCTTCTTCTCGGTCCAGCTACTGAGCTGGTCGTAACCAGTTGTCATATAAAATCCACTTTTGATCACATGTCACAGTCCGATTGAGAAATGGTTCATTGTTGTTGCATAGAATAAGAGAAGACGACACTTCAAAACGACAGTTTTTTAAATTTTCAATCAGTTCATGAGGCACCCACTTAGTGAGTTTTTTCACCTTTCCAGTTTGCTTCAAATAAGTTCTTTGGCAACTCCTCATTTAGTTGTAAGAGGATCAGCTTCGATGTTTACTCTCAGTTGGTCACTGTCAACTTGTGATGGCTGGCCAGAAAGCTCCTCATCTGCAAGGCTCTTGTCTCCTTTGCAAAAACAAATAGCACTGCACTATTTATTAGCAGTTTCTGGGCCAAATACACTGTTGATGTTGTGAGTTGTCTCCACTGCTTTATGACCCATTTTGAACTCAAATAAGAAAATTGCTCAAATTTGCTTTTTGTCTAACTTCATTTCCATAGTCTAAAATAAATATAAAATACACAGAAAGTAGTGTCATTTGCCAAAAACATAAAGCAAAAATTTCACATTAAAATGATGTATACCATAACCACATTTATTTAGGAATGTATTCCAACATCAAACAGCAGAGTTCAACAGTGCAAAACCGCAATTACTTTTGCCCCAACCTAATAGTTACTTGAAATCACACACTCCTGAATTGCCTGATTATAAGTACGGGAGTTGGGGCTTTGCTTCAGCTATTGGGGCAAAAAAACTATGTAAAGATTTCTGTATATCTCATGGAGGCACAAAGCTTCCTAGTAAAATCTTTACGTCTTCCCGAAGCACCTCCAATTAGGAAGGCTAAGGGAAAGAAATGCATAGGAAGAGACTAGTCAGGCAAAGTGCAAGTTTTTTCTCCAGCTGTCTCTCCTCCTCACAGAGAACCACAGAGGATACCTACCAACTTCCCAGCTCATGACACCTGCGTTTTGCATAAGAAATACATTTTATAAGTCTTCATCTAATGACACTTCATGAATTTTAATGAGAAAGTGTGTTTCCTCATCCCAAGTGCCCTATAGAGAATACTTAAAATTACTCTAATTTTAAAGACAAGACAGTTGGTATAAAAATGTTAGTATTAAGCCAAGGCCACAAGTTATAACTAGTCTACTGATTAAAATTAATTTCTATGCTCAAACTACTCTTGAAAGTATCATAGTTTTTTAGGGGAAACTGTATTATAAAGCAAACCTGAATTTTTCTCGGGATTCTTTGGCATTTTTTGTTAGAATTAGGATTCATATATGAAATATGATTTACAGACAGGCTGTATGAGAAGTTTGCAGCTCATTTTTGTCCCTTTTTTGCACAGGTTTCTCTGCTTATACAGTTTCTTATTGAAAACTGCTGTCGGATATTTGGAGAAGAAATCACTTCCCTCTTGGGAGAGGTTTCAGTGAGATGTGATTCTAGAGAGAATGCCTCAGGTATTGTGAATAACTGGATTGTTTTTTGTGGGAAACAGACACACGTCTGTGAAAATCAGCTGGGACAGTGGTTATCCTGGAGCCCACAGCAGCTCAGGTGAAGAGGGCCTCTCACCTCGGTCAGTGGGTCTAGGATTCTGCTCCTTCCTTAGAAGGTCAGGGTATGTTAACACTGTGGTAGGGTTAAGAAAGGTCCCAGATTGTTAGTGGCAGCATTATATAGTATGATGTTTTTAACCTTTTTAAAAATAAACTTTACAAGGAGCCCCAATATGTATAACACAACTGCTCTGGTTGAAACTGGAGTAGAAGGCCCAGAGGCAATAGAGACAGCCCTGTTTTTTCTCCTCACCTTCCTCTTAGAGGTCCCTGAGGCTCCCGAGAATTCTCATGCACTGCTAAACACATTAAAAACAAGTAACATCATGGGGCAGGCTGGGGTGTGTGGGGAGTAAAGACACTCAATATTCCAAATTATGAATTCTTGTAACACCAATTACTAGTTATGTTGTCTTTGGCCAATTCTTCTATGCCACTGAACATCAATATCTTCATCTACAAATATGGATAACCATCATATCTAACTGTTGTGGTTGTAGTAAAGATAAAGTAATATATAGTAAAGCACTTTGTCAAAGAGAAATTGATAGGACTAGTAAATGGTTTCTCTGAGATTAGAGTTAATTACGTGTATACACGAGCAGATCCGTTTAAAAGACAGAGTCTTAATCCAAACCTGGATATATCTGGCACTAATTTCTTTATATTTTTAACTGTTTCTTGGTAGTATGACCATCTCCTCATTGAGGAAATCTTATATAAAGAAAGCTTATTTCTTCAGGAACTGAGGTATATTTCATATACCTCAACAGTTTATTTTTAATTCTGCACTTACATCTGGAGAGATTATGGAAGATTCTTTCTTTCCTTAGAGTGAAAATTTGAACAATCTATACTTCAAAACAGAATTATACCAAACATCATCATAGTTGGGGTTTTTTATTATTTTTAAGGCAGCATGCATTTGTGTTAAGTAAAAATGTTAATCACGGTTTGCTTTTTGGACAGATATCTCTTGCTTCCAACTGAATGACTCCTCCTATGACAGCTTGGAAAATGAGCTGAATGAGGATGTTGACGCCCCGTGTAGTGACTTGGTAAAGAAACTTGGTCAGGGTAGCAGAAGCATGGACTCCGTGTTAACCCTCAGTGACTATGACCTCGACCAGCCTGAGGTGGAAGGCCTTTTAACCCTAAGTGACTTTGACTTAGACCATCCTAAAGATGAAGACATTCAAATGGGACAGCCCCTGGAATCCAAGCCAGTGGACACTGCAGTGTACACCAAGGTCCCACACGCCCAGGCCCCCTCTGGCACGAGCACACCCAGCCGCCTGTCCACAGCTGCCGCAGATGCTCCAAAAGGCCTGAGGCGACACCGCCGCTGCTCGGAGCCCAGCATCGACTATCTCGATTCAAAGCTTTCCTATCTCAGGGAGTTTTATCAGAAAAAGCTACGCAAGTCCAGCTGTGATGCCATTCTCTCAAAAAAAGATGAAAGCCATCTGAATCAGAATCAACCCCTTCAGGAAGGGGGTAAGACATGTTTTAAAAAGAGTTTAGTCACAGGCATTGATAGCAAGAAAAATGCCGCTAGTAAAAATGTTAAGAAGAAAAGCTTGTCTGATAATGAAGGAAGTCATGTAAAACTTTTTCCTAAATCCAAGCCAGTAGCCATTTCCATGGCGTCTTACAGTCACATGACCTCCTGTGATCATCCCAGGAGCCAGCCCTTTGACATGGATGCATCCGAATACTCCCCGCCACACACTGCAGACGCCCTCGAGTGTTCAAGGAGACAACGGCGCTGCTCAGAACCCAGCATTGATGACCAGCACTGCAGACTGACCTATCTCAGGGGGATTTATCCAAAGAAGCAGCAGAAAGCCAGCTACGAAGCCAGTCTCTTGCATGGAGAGGAAGATTATCTCAAACGGCACAAGTCTTTACAAATGGAGGGCCAAAAGCTTATTAATCAGAGTTTGGTCATGGGGATTGAGGTGGGCAAGAGTAGTGCCACAAACCAAAACACGGAGAAGGTTTTACCCCCAAGTTTAAACCTTTGCTCAAGGACTAGCTATTCCAGCTTGTCCTCCCCAGGCACTTCCCCATCTGGTTCATCAGTGAGCTCCCAAGACAGTGCTTTTTCTCAGATTTCTGAACACTCTGTGTTTACACCCACTGAAACATCCTCTCCAATAGATTGTACTTTTCAAAGAAAACAGGCAGAGCTTTCTTCTGACTTTAGCAGTTCTGGCCTCATTTCTGGAATTCCTGGTCCCTCATCAGGGCAGGCCAGTGGCCACCTGGCTTATACAAAAAAGGACAGCGTAGAGTGGCATTCACACATGCATTCTGTAACTCTTCACCCCAGCACATGGTTGAAGAGTGGTGTAGCCAGTTTGAAAAACTGGTCTCTCAAAAAGAAGGCAAGGGCACCCAGACCAGAGGAAAATAAAGTGGGTTCTCTAAAAGGACCCATGGATCCTCCTGCACATGCTTCTGGTGTTCCAGAAGCCATCGCACTGCAAGAGAGGCAGAAAGACGTGCCCCAAAGGGCAGCTGAAGGACTGGGAGCTGTGCAGACGGCCCGCTGGTACAGTTCCCACCCTAGCCAGGACTCAGAGAAGTACTGTAGCTCTCCATTCAGCCTCGTGGAAGACAGACTTGGGCTTTGTACGAAGTCACCCGCGGAAGGAGAGGATAGCGGGCAGTGCTCTCCTGGTATGCTGCCCCAGAGAAGATCCTCCCCCGGCTCTTTGACTGTGGATGATGCATCCAGCCCAGACTCAGGGCCACCCGTGGTGTGTGATGCTGAGGATAGACATTTGGCCAAAGACATGTAACCACCATGAGAACCTGATGTCTACAAGAATAGAAACAGGCTGATAATGATACAACAATTACTATGACCCCTTTGTATAAAATACCTGGGATGGGTAGCATAAAGATAATCATTGCTAATACTTAGGACAACAAACGAATTCTCTTTCTTGAGACTATTTGTCCAAAAGTTTAGACTGAAAAATTCTGTGACCTCAGTGTTTGGGAGGCTTTTCCATATTAAAGCATGGGTGGATCCTGTCATGCATTTTAAGAGCTATGAGCAGACAGCTAGAGAAAGCATCTTTTCTGTAGAGGAAGCGTGCTGTTTATGATGAGATTAGTTCCTGAGGAAGCCAGGAGATAAGAAGCGAAGAACGGGAAGTGTGGAGAGAGAGGGAAGGCTGCAGAGAAACCATTCACATTCCGTGGAATGTTTTTAATAAGTAGGCCAAAATAATGCCACTAGTCAAAGCTAAAGAGGTAACACATCTGATAATGAAGAAAATTATGTGAAACTTTTCCCCAAATCCAAACCAGTGGCCATTTCTGTGACATTTTATATTATGTCACATACCCTCACAGCATCATTTCAGGTATCAGCCCATTGGTGGCAGCCAGAGAGGAAAAAACTGAAGTGATTTGAAAGCCATGAGTACCGTGATATTGTAGGTGGTTTGGTTTGTTTTGTTTATTTGTATTGGTTGAGTTTTTCCATCAGTATTTCGTGCTCCACAGAGGCTCCACTGCACACTGCTGTGAGGAGGAAGAAGGAGACGACTGCTCATTTCAGTGTCCTTTCAAGGTGCCTGAGCTCAGAACATTTTCCAACATGTTCCAACATAAGACGACCTTCCCACTGTATTTACTGTCTTAGTGTGGAGGGAAAGACTGTCAGAGCAGTCCTTTCTCTTACCCAGTTGCTGTTGCAAATGTGTGATCAAAGCATGGCTCCTCTTTGCTCCTCTATTCCTTACCCCTTAGTCTGCCAGAAAAAAATCCTGATAAGTCATCCCTTTACTGATGGTCATTTGTCAGTTGAGAGAACAGTTTTGAGGTTGGCAGGTTATAAAGCGTCACAGAGTGGAGGAGCCATCAGAGTGGCTCTCGGGGCTTCTTTTCGACAGTCATTGGCCCGGGATTATCTTACCTCCAGAAGTTTTTACATCTTTTTTGTTCCAATAGTTCGCAGTTTATACCCCCATTGATTTATTGCATATCGATGGACATATCTCCTCTCTCTTGCCTTAAAGATTACACCAGTACATCTCCTGGCTTATTTCCTTGGGTTATTAAGCCTTGCCAGCCAGTGTGATGCAATAGAATCAGAAATGGATGTGCATCTTCCTTCATTTTAAATACTTATAAGAAGTTGCTTAGAGCCCATTGTTCAATATCAGATGGACCTTCCCCCAACAATACTTGCTTATTTCAAATTATTTTCCTCAGCCACCCTGAAACTTTCATGTCAAATATTTTCTCAGTGTTGTCCTAAAGGTTGCATTTTTCACTTATATAAAAAAAATAATGTTTTCTGTAAGAGAGAAATCCTTTCAGTATTAGCTTTAGGTGCTACCTACCTCTAGGGGACATGGCCCTGTTTGTTCTAAGCATTGTAATTAACTTTTAGAAGTCTCTCAAAAGAGCTCCTTTATGACACTGGCCATCTCAGTCACAGATGTGAAGTAGATTTGACCTTTTAACTAACCACTCCTATATTTAGACTCCTCAGTGTCCATATGCATCTTTTGTGGTATGATATATAAAGGCAACAGGGATTCCCCTCACCCTTAGGGCATACTACTGCAGAACCGCAAGATGTGAATGAAGCTCTTATGGCTTGGAGTGTCTTTCCAGAAAAAATTGCTTCTCTGCTTAACAAAATAATAGTTGTATCCTTTTTTCTTTCATATTGGTGATTAGGAAACCATCTACTCAGTTTGAAGCATAAAAGATGCTGAGGTTCTTCCATAACCATTCCTATTCTCTGTGTTCCCTTAGATACTCCTGTAACATTTAATGTGAATAATTAATATTGCTGTAAAGTATTATATTGTACGATTTGAAGATAGACTACATGTCATTTTATTATACTCCATCAATCTATAATATATTAGACCAATGTTTTATCTAAAATGCTTTGAGTTTGTATAATATATCTTGACAAATTTTACTACCATATGCTATGTAATAAATGTGTATTTTTGTACTTGCAGAAACTGCTGCTAACTTTTAAAGTTATTTGGTTTTAAAGGCACTGATTATGGATATGTATGAAGTCCATGCTGTCTGTTAAATAAAACATAATCCTTCAGAGTTAACAGTCCCACCAGGGCAATATTGCCCTTTGTAGACTTGTTTTAGCTAATGAGCCCAATTTCTGCTTAACATTGGAAATTTTGTAAAATGTAATTAATGTTGGTTGGAACTTTGAGCTTTTAGTCATAGGCCGTGTGGTCAGTCTCTCTAGAAAAGGAGGGCTTTATTTCTTTAATATTTTTCTGATCTTACTGTTTACCAAACAATTATGTTTTAGACATAAAGTCTTTGTTTTTCTTAGATATTACATGTACACTGTGGTCCTAGAATCAGATACATATTGTCTGAGTTCTCATAGCAAAGAACCGTCAACTCAGTTCAATTGATGTATGAGATCTTCTTGTCTAAATTTGAGCCCTTCTGACCAGAGTATCTAATTGATTCCAGACATATCCAAACATCCCAGGATGTCTAGATCCAGATACTACAAGACATCAGTACTTATAAAGTCAATAAATATTCTCATTTCTCTCATTTCCCATGAGTATCTTTGCCTCCTCAAAGTTCATGGAGGTTCGCTCTATGTAAGTTTAAGCACCATTTCAAAAAGATTAAAAATATACACATGACCTTAGTCCAGAAAAAAAAAAATGATTCATTCTGAGCAGTAAAGACCTAAATGTTAAAGAAATGCAAAGATGATTTTTGCTTCTAAAGAAGAAGCTTAATCTACTAAAAACATTGAGTTCAATAAATTATCTTAGTTTCGTGGTTTTTTGGCTTTTCATGGAATGGCATTGAATTGAAAGGATCTAATGTATCCTCGAACCAGTGGCATATTTTGTCTGTTGAAACTAAAAATATTATGTATCTTAATCCAAATTATGGTAGTGTTAATCTTTTTTACCTGGTCATGTTTTAATGACTTGAGAAGAAGTATCTGCAAACTGTTTATTTCAATACAAAGAAAAAAATTTAACAATAAAGCTGAGTAAAATGTTAACTTCTTTAATATCTATTCTGGTTACAAGGATATCTCATAAGCTAAGTTTCCTGATGAAAGGAAGAGTACTCTTGAATTTTGTGCTTTCTACCCTAAGTGTGAGTCTACTCTGTTCCTAAGCCACCTGTAAATATAAATCCTTCATTTGTATCACTTGTTTGTTATTAAAAGGGAGGGGTGGAATTTCGTAAACTTCAGTCCTACATAGTACTGGGTGTGTGATAGAATTGGCAGAAGGCTCTGGGGCGTAATTTGGAAAATTTTGTTTCCAAGTCCCAAAGAAATATGTACAGGGTGGTAGTAGATGCATATTGTTTCTTAATTTATGGAATGCTTTCTCGTTGTGCATTGTCAGAGTGCACATACATTTGTAGATCAAAGTGTTTTTCTACCTATTTAATTTGTTAAGGCAAAGTAAATATGTTCTCTGTAGATTGATTTCATGTGACAATAGAAGATGTATATTTGGGAGACATTTAAGATTTAAATGCTAGTATTTTTCTCTAGGTTTAATTTTTAGATTACAGTAACTTGAAATTAAATTTAAAACTTCTTACAGCCTCTTGATCTGCCATGAGGAGTGAATAAACTAGCTAAACACCTGTACTAGTGGCATAGCCCATTACTCTGAACAAGTAAAATGGATGCTTAAAAAAATACCCAGTCTCTGCCAGATCACAGGAACTAATTGTTACTGTCTAAAATTTTCAAAAGAAAGGATCATTTTATATCTTTGCCCAAGAATGAGATGACTGGGAAGCAGATAATCATCAAAATACATGAACATAGAGAAACACTGCTTGAAGGTACAGTGAATGATTAGAGAGGAGAAAAGCTAATTCAAGATACTGAATCACAAAGAGCTCAAGAGCTTAGTTAAGAAAAGGGAAAAAGTTTGTCTGCGGAGAGAGATGTTACAAATAATATAAATGCTAGTCAGGCCATCTAAGTTTTATTGCAGGTACTGTTCTAGACCCTAGGATAAAGGTGAAAAAATATTGTGTCCTCAGGGACTTCAAACAACTAAGGGAGAATTGGGTTGTGTAGAAGGGGAACAATAACATTGGGCACTCACTGTTGCCTGTATGCACTGGTGACCAGTGCATTATTGGTTTTATTTCATTTAGTGCTCACTGCAGCCCTTTGTGGTAGGTACATTCAGCTAGAACCTCATTCTGACCCCAGGCTCTTTTTTTCATCCTTTCATCTTAAAATAATGATGATGATAATGCCTCTTCCATAGTAAAGTAGACACAAAGTTAGGTACTTGAGGACCATCCAAACTTTGCTAAGTTATGAGCTAGATATCGCTAAGAAAATCATTCAGTATCAGAAATAATTCAGAAACCTATGATAAATGTAAAAATAATTGGGCTGAAAGTTGGTCCAAACAGTGTAGACCTGCCTCCCTGCTTCTTCTAAGTACGTCTATAAATCCTGGAAACAACACAGAGGCCAATCAAAGATGGGTGGATTGGTTCAGAATGCTGGGACTGAAAGGAAACACAGTAACAGGGCATCTTACATCCCTTCAGCCAACAGAAGAAGAACCAGGTCTGGTCTTTTCCAACCTAGCAACAGAAGGCAGCACAGATCTATGCATTGCTCCCCAGAATCAGATGGCGTCCTTCTGACACCAGTGGGTGAACCAAGCACCACTGCAAGAGGGATAGTTGAGCCACACTGAGTGGCCAGGCCTGAGACTTCCCACCCCCACTGGAGATACTAGAGTCACAATAAGCAGTTCAGCCTGGGAAGTATCTTTGTTCCAGCAGACCTGACTCCACCATCCATCCAAAGACACTATGATCAGATGCCATGGACGGGAGGGATTCTACCCCAGAAAGCACTCAGCCTGGGGAGTCTCAGAGACAAAGAACAAATAGGCTTCTCTGCCTGAGAACAGGTCAAAAGAGCACCAGAAAGACTGAAAAACTCACTGAACTGGCAATTTCCAGTAGGCCAAGGGCTTATGTGTAAAGCTAAACAAGGTGACTGCTATGAAAGTAAATAGGGCCCAGAGTCTCCTAACAACACACAAAGTGTCCAGGATACAATTGGAAATCACCTGTCATTCCAAGAACCAGGAAAATCACAAATTCAGTGAGAAAAAGCTGACACCAACATGAAAGTTTAAAAGCAAGCTAGCATCTAAAAATGTCTATGGACAACTAAATACAAATTATCTTGAAACAAAGGGAAACAAATAGAAAATCCTACCAAAGAAACAGAAGTGCAAAACAGCCAAATGAAAATTGTAGATCTAAAAAATACAATAACAGATTTAAAAATTCACAGTGTAAACCTAGTAACAGAGTGAAGATGACAGGATAAAATCAGTTAACCTGAAGACAGAATTACACAATCTAAACAACAAAATAGATTTAAGGGGGGAAAAAGTAATCAGAGGCTTAGAGATCTGTGGAACAGTAACAAAAGAGCCAACATTTGTATCATCCGAGTTTCAGAAGCAGGGTAGGGCTGAGACAGTATTCAGAGAAATGATACCTAAAAGCTCCCCAAATTTGATAAAATATACAAACCTACACGTTCAGGAAATTGACACCCAAACTGGATAAATGCAAAGAAAGATGTATCACAATTAAATGAAGACTGACTATGGAAAAAGTGTTGAAAGTAGTAAACAACACTTACCTTTAGGGGAACACCAATTTAAATGACAGGAATTATCATCTGAAACCATAAAGGCCAGAAGAAAATGGCACATTTTGAAAGTGCTGAAAGAAAACTGTCAACCCAGAATCCTGTATCCAGTGAAACTGTCCTTTGTGAATGAAGGAGAAATAAAGACCTTCTCGATGGAGGAAAATTTAAAGAATTTGTCACTAACAGATACATCCTTAAAGACTGGCCAAAGGAATTTTTTAAAACAGAAAGTAAATGGTAGAAGAAGGAAATCTGGAGCATCAGGAAGGTAGGACAACAGAAAGCAGAAATAATACTATATAATGATTGACTGTCTTCATGAGTTTTAAGTTATATGCGATGCTTGAAACTAAAATTATAACACTGTGAGATACTCAAGAAAATGATATTTAAAAGTGGGAAAAATAAAGAGACCTAATAGAGATGGCAGAAAGCAAAGAAGAACAAAACAGCCTCTTGATGGACATGAAAGAGGATAGTGAAAAAGTTGACTTAAAACTCAACATTCAGAAAACTAAGATCATGGCATCCAGTCCCATCACTTCATGGCAAATAGATGGGGAAACAATGGAAACAGTGACAGTTTATTTTGGGGGGCTCCAGAATTACTGCAGGTGGTGACTGCAGCCATGAAATTTAAAGACTCTTGCTCCTTGGAAGAAAAGTTATGACCAACCTAGATAGAATATGAAAAAGCAGAGACATTACTTTGCCAACAAAGGTCCATCTAGTCAAAGTTATGGTTTTTCCAGTAGTCATGTATGGATATGAGAGTTGGGCTATAAAGAAAACTGAATGCCGAAGAATTGATGCTTTTGAACTGTGGTATTGGAGAAGACTCCTGAAAGTCCCTTGGACTTCAAGGAAATCTAACCAGTCCATCCTAAAGGAAACCAGTCCTGAATATTCATTGGAAGGACTGATGCTGAAGCTGAAACTCCAATAGTTTGGCCACCTGATGGTAAGAACTGACTCATTTGAAAAGACCCTGATGCTGGAAAAGATTGAAGATCGGAGGAGAAGGGGACGACAAAGGATGAGATGGTTGGATGGCATCACCAACTCAATGGACATGAGTTTGAATAAACTCTAGGAGTTGGTGATGGACAGGGAGGCCTGTCATGCTGCAGTCCATGGGGTCACAAAGAGTCGGACATGACTGAGCGACTGAACCAAACTGAACTGAATAGAAATGAGTTTTCCATACTTCACTCAGGGGTAAAATGTTGAAACCAGTAAAATGTAATATGCTATAAATATATTTACATGCTAAATTCCTTCAGTCATGTCTGACTCTTTGCAACCCTACAGCCCATAGCCCACCAGGCTCCTTTGTCCATGGGATTCTCCAGGCAACAATACCTAAAGAGGGTTGCCATTTCCTCTTCAATGGGCTCTTCCTGACCCAGGGATTGAACCCATGTTGCTTCTGTCACCTGAACTGGCAGGCAGGTTCTTTACCATATGTTGTAATAATTAACCAACTACAGAAGCTATATCTTTGAGAACATTTCTTTCCAAAATACTGTAAGTAAAGCTAGATACAATCCTAAAAAAAAAGACAAATGTTTAAGACACAGGAAGCCAAAGGAGAGGAAAAAACAGAAAACAAACAAAATGGCATGTTTAAGCTCCAATATATATTACCTTAAATATAAGTGATCTGTATATATCAATCAAAAGACAAAGATTGACATTGTGGATTAAAAAAGCAAAAACTACCTAACTACATCCTATCTATAAGAAACTCACTTCCGATTGGTTCAAGATGGCTGAGTAGAAGGATGTGCTCTAATCTCCTCCTGTGAGATCACTGAAATTGCAACTAACTGTTGAACAACCATCAACAGGAAGATGCTGGAACCCACCAGAAAAGGATAGCCATGTCCAAAGACAAAGGAGAAGCCACGATAAGATGGTAGGAGGGGCACAGTCACGATAAAATCAAGTCTCATACTTTCCAGGTGAGGGACCCACAAACTGGAGAGCGTAATACCAAAGTAGTTCTCCCACTATTGTAAAGGTTATGAGCCCCTTCTCAGCCTGGGGATCCAGAAAAGGCACTAGGAATCCCGAAGGAAGTTGACTGACGGCCAGTGGGATTTGATTGCAGGACTTCTATAGGACTGGGGGAAACAGTGACTCCACTCTTGGAGGGCACATACAAAATCTTGTGCTCACTAGGACCCAGAGGAAAGGACAGTGACCACAGAGGAAACTGAACCAGACTTACCTACTAGTGTTGGAGGGTCTTCTGCGAAGGCGTGGGTGAGTAGTGGCTCGCCTTTGGGACAGGAGTGTTGACAGCAGCGGTTCTGGGAAGTGCCAAATGGCAAGAACCCTCCTGGAGGATGCCATTAGCCCTACCTTAGAGACTGTAGATTCCAGGACTAGGTCACATCTGGCCAAAATACTGACAGAGAGGGAGTATAGCCCCAGTCGTCTGCAGACAGTTGGATTGAAGTTTTACTGAGCATGGCCCTGCCCACCAGGGCAAGACCCAGTTTTTCGCACCAGCAGTCCCTCCCATCAGGAAGCTTGCAGGAGCCTCTTAGCCTCATCCACCAGAGGGCAGACAGAGGAAGCCAGAAGAACTACAATCTCAGCCTCCAGAATGAAAACCACAGTCACTAAAACTTGAACAAATTGAAAAGGCTGAGGATTATGCCCCAGATGAAGGAAAAAGATAAAACCCCAGAAGTAGAGATAGACCAGCTTCCAGAAAAAGAATTAAAAACAATGATAATGAAGATGATCCAAAATCTCAGAAAAAAAATTGAGAAGACGCAAGGAATGTTTAACAAAGGCCTTTCAGAGAAGGCAGTGGCACCCCACTCCAGTACTCTTGCCTGAAAAATCCCATGGATGCAAGAGCCAGGTAGGCTTCAGTCCATGGGGTCACTAAGAGTTGGACTCAACTGACTGACTTCCCTTTCACTTTTCACTTTCATGCATTGGAGAAGGAAATGGCAACCCACTCCAGTGTTCTTGCCTTGAGAATCCCAGGGACGGGGGAGCCTGGTGGGCTGCTATCTATGGGGTCAGGCAGAGTCGGGCACGACTGAAGCAACTCAGCAGCAGCATAGGAACTAAAGAACAAATAGAGATGCACAGTATGCTAGAAGCAATCAATAACAGGAGAATTGAGGCAGAAGAATGGATAAGTGACCTGGAAGACAGGATAGTGGAAATCACTGCTACAAAACAGAAAACAGAAAAAAAGAATGAAAAGAAATGGAGATAGCCTAAGAGACCTCTGGGACAACATTAAATGCACCAACATTCACAATACAGGGGTCCCAGAAGGAGAAGAGAGAGAGGACCTGAGAAAATGTTTGAAGAGAAAATGGCTGAAATTTTCCATAACATGGGAAAGGAAATAATCGACCAAGTCCAAGAAGCACAGAGAGCTCCAGGCAGGATAAACTCAAGGAGGAAGACACATAGTAATCAAACTGACAAAAGTTAAAGATAATCTATTAAAATCAAAAAGAGGAAAATGACATAACATAAAGGGAACTCCCATAAGGTTATCAGTTCATTTCTCAACAGAAACTCTACAAGCCAGAAGGGAGTGGTACAATATATTTGAAGTTGTTAAAGGGAAGAATCTACAACCAAGAATACTCTTCCCAACAAGGCTCTCACTCAGATTTGATGGAAAAATCAAGTTTTACAGACAAGCAAAAGTTAAGAGAATTCAGCATCACTAAACCACTCTAACAACAAATGCTAAAGGAACTTCTCTAAGCAGGAAACACAAGTGAAGGAATAGACTTACAAAAATAATAAACTCAAAACAATTCAGAAAATAATAGTATCCTATATATCAATAATTACCCTAAATGTAAATCAATTAAAAGACAACCAAAAGACATAAACTGGCTGGGAAGATACAAAAACAATCCATATATGTGCTACAAGAGACCCACCTCAGACCTAGGGACACTTGCAGACAGAAAATAAGGGAATGGGAGAAGGTATTCCATGCAAATTGAAATTCAAAAGAAAACTGGAGTAGCAATACTCCTATCAGATGAAATAGACTTTAAAACAAAGACTGAGAAACAAGGACAAAGGACAGTACATAATGATTAAGCACTCAATCCAAAGGAACATATAATAATTATATATATGCACCCAACATAGGAGCACCTCAATATGCAAGACAGATCCTAACAACCATAAAGTAAGAAATAGACAGTAACACAATAATAGTGGGAGGGCTGTATCCCCCCATTTTCATCAGTGGTCAGATCATTCAGAAAGAAAATAAGGAAACACTGGCCTTCAGTGACACATTAGACAAGATGGACTTAATTGATATTATAGAATATTTCCTCCAAAAGTAGCAGACGTCACATTCTTCTCAAGAGCATATGGAAGGTTCTTCAGACTCGACCACATGCTGAACCATAAGGCAAGCCTCAGTAAATTTAAAAAAGTTGAAATCATATCAAGCATCTTTCTGATTACAATGCTATGAGATTAGAAATAAAGTACAAGGAAAGCAAAAACTTAAAAACACAAATACATGACAGTTAAACAGTATGCTACTAAATAACCAATGGGTCACTGAAGAAATCAGAAAATACCTAGAGACAAAAATGAAAGCACAATGTTAGAAAACCTATGGCATCAGTCACATAACGCTCAGTGATACCCAACTCTTTGCGACCCACCAGGCTTCTCTGTCCATGGGATTCTCCAGGCAAGACTGCTAGAGTGGATTGCCATTCCCTTCTCCAGAGGATCTTTCCGACCCAGGGATTAAACCTGAGTCTCCTGCATTGCAGGCAGGTTCTTTACCATTTGAACTATAGGGAAGTCCATAGAAAGTCATGGGGTGCAGCAAAACCCATTCCAAGAGGTAAGTTTATAGCAATATCATCTTACCTCAAGAAAAAAGTCAAATAAACAACCTAACCATACACCTAAAACAACTAAAGAAGAACAAACAAAACCTGAAGTTACTGGAAGGAAAGTAATCGTAAAAGTCAGAACAGAAATAAATGAAACAGAGACAAAAATATATGAAACTGAAAGCTAGGTTCTTTGAAAAGATAAACAAAATGGATAAACCTTGAGCCAGACTCATCAAGAAAAAAAAGAGGACTCAAATCAGTAAAATTAGAAATGAGAAGGGGAAAGTTACAACTAACTCCACATAAATACCAAGGATCATAAGGGACTGCTGTGAGCAGCTATATGCCAATAAAATGGACAACCTGGAAGAAATGGACAAATTCTTAGAAAGGTACAGTCTCTCAAAACTGAACCATAAGGGAATAGAAAATATGAACATACCAATCAAAAGCACTAAAACTGAATCTGTGGTTAATGTATACCTATGGCTGATTCATGTTGAGGTTTGACAGACAGCAGCAAAATTCTGTAAAGCAATTATCCGTCAATAAAAAATTAATTAATTTTAAAAAATACTCAAACAAAAGTCTAGGAACTGATGCTTCACAGGCAAACTCTATCAAACAGAATGGTCACAGGGCAAGCAGCTGCCCCCAAAATCAGAGGGACAGACAGGTGGATACAGAGAATCACAGCTTACCGAAGCAGAAGCCTCTGCTGCAATTGATCCGGAACAGGAAAGTTTAAACTATAGTTGATGGACTGCTGAGAGCTCAGGGCAGGCAAAATGAGTTAAAAGTTCCAGGGTGCCCAGACTTGGGAGATACCACACTTTTGCCAGTTTTACTTCTAGGAGCCCTACCATGTGAAAATCAGAGAGAGCTCCTCAAACTTTCAGCAAGGAGAGGAGGAAGGTAGCCATTCTGACATATGCCCAGAGCATTGTTTGCTTTCTTTTTTTTTTTTAAGCAGGCTGCCCTCAAGGAGGGCTTCCCAGGTGGCACTTGTGGTAAAGAACCCAGCTGCCAATGCAAGAGGCAAGAGATACAGGTTCCATCCCTGGATCAGGAAAATCCCCTGGAAGAGGGCATGGCAACCCACTCCAGTATTCTTTCCTGGAGACTCCCATGGACAGAGGAGCCTGGTGGGCTACAGTCCATAGAGTTGCAAAGAGTTGGACACGACTGAAATGACATAGCAAGTTACACACACCCTCAAGGAAAACTACTTTACCAAAGCCCAACCTACCAAGGTTTTATCAGAGCCTGGGTGTTCTTTGGAAGGACTGATGCTAAAGCTGAAACTCCAATACTTTGGCCACCTCATGCAAAGAGTTGACTCATTGTAAAAGACCCTTATGCTGGGAGGGGTTGGGGGCAGGAGGAGAAGGGGACAACAGAAGATGAGATGGCTGAATGGCATCATCAACTCGATGGACGTGAGTCTGAGTGAACTCCAGGAGTTGGTGATGGACAGGGAGGCCTGGCGTGCTGCGATTCATGGGGTCGCAAAGAGTCGGACATGACTGAGCGACTGAACTGAACTGAACCAGCCGAGAGGAAAGGTAATAGTCAACCCCAGCCAACCCCAGCCTTCCATATAGAACAGACATGCCCAGCTTCAGCACCAGGGAATGAGGGGTTTAAAAAAAAAAAGAAATGTTTCTTTTTCACAACACTGGAGATCAGGAGAATGGAGGCACTCTGCCTCAGTGTCTTCAATTGTAAAATGGAGATATCTGCTCTACTTAAAGGACAGAAAGCAGTTACTCACTCATTCAACAAACTTGAATTGATCACTCACTGTGCACCAGGTGCTGGCCTAGCTGCATACAACAGTGAATCAGCAGGCACAATGCGTCTGTGGATTTCTAGTGCAGAAGCATTCCTGGCAGTGTGATGTCTAGGAAAACTGTCGGAAACTTAAAAGCACCGTGTGTGTGTGCAGGCAAGGGAAAATTAATCTGGTATTTTAAGTATGCTATGATCTTCTTTTCTTGTTTTCTCTAGACTTTTCTCTAGTCAAAAATATTAAGAATATTATCTAAAATCAGAGCCATTTGATGGACCTAAGAAATCAACAGACCAAACTCAAATAACCCCCAGAGAGGCCACACCTGGCCTAGGTTCTATAGCAGGCAATGGCCAGTGTTTCTCTGTCTCTCCCACGGTCTACAGCATCCCTGGCATTTGACTACCTGAGAAGCTGCTCATTTGAGCCTTGGCTTAGAACCCAAAAATGGGCTACTCCAAGTCTAGGTTGTGACACTGAGACTTGCTTCCCTAAGACTTTCTCAAGTGCTAGACTCTCAGCCGAGCATCTGGCCCTGGGCAGCTCTGGTTCCCGTCCTTTTGGTTGCAAGCACAGCGTGTTTTCCCTTCACCTCTCTCGCCTCCACGATGCATTCCGTTCAAGGACACCTACTGATGCCACTCGTACACTCAGAGCTGTGGCAGCAGACAAAGAAACACCTGGTCCTGTAATCTTCCCTCCACGTGGTGTCAGATGCAGGCAATGGGCAACGCACAGTCAGAGGAGCTGATTTCAGTCAAAACAGCTCTCAGCCCCATGTGGCACCAGGGTAAACAACTGGTTATTTTGTTGTCGCATAGACAAAACAGCTCTTTGATGGACTGGTTTTTCACTTTCCAGCCAGCCCGAGTTGGCATGAGTCCAGGCTGGTGCCTGCCAAGTATGTGGGCAGGTTGGGGCCCTGCATGCGTTGCTGTTGTGGTGTTGGCAGCAGCCCCACGTTCCCACTGGCCCCAGAGGTGCTTGGTTTGGGGTTGGGGCAGCAGAAGGGAGCTAAGTTTGGAAAGCTGATCACTGGGATGGGGCTGAATGTGTCAGTTCCCTAACCTGAAAAAGTCTCAGTGTTTCCCAAGTTTACCCTCTTATCCAGAGCCGGATCACTGGACTTTGACAGTCACTCCAGCCCGTGCTTGTGTGTGACTGACCAGGCTACAACAGAGGCTTTCATGGAATCTGAGGTTAAGGAAGATGAAGGACCAGTGCCGCCTGTCTGTCTGCAGTGGGCATATTACATAATAATAGCTCTCTCTGATCTTTCTTTTGTCTGTTCTTGGTTTCTCCACTTCTTCCTTTCAGCTTTGTAATGTGACACCCAGCCGCTGGCTTATCTTTACTGCCTGCTCACCACCATCACCACCCCCCTCACCCCGCCCCGCACGCAGCCTCCCAAATCTCCCCTGTCATATGCAAGCAGAAAACAGAGACCACTCCTGTCTTTGAAAACCTGAGGACCAGGCCACTTCCCTTAACATCCTCTGTTTGCTGAACACATTGTTTAGTGATGCTGTGGCCAGATGGGGACCATTCATTCTGTCTTTGTTGCTTCCCTTTCCCAGTTTAGTTTAAGGTAACTTATTCAGGCAGGTCAATGCCTTGGTAAGCCCTGAAGGCCCCATCTCAGGGGAGGGACAGTGCCTAGATTTGAATATTTAGTCTGGAGTTTTTCCGTTCCTCCATAAACTCAAGAGATGAAAAACAAGAATGCTGACTTTCTTAGACAGCTTTATGCTTTGTAAGCATCTTCTGGAGGAAGATATCAAAGCCCCCTTTGCTATCACACCCACCCCAGAAGAGACAGCATTTTCCATCTGTGGAGAAGCTTCCGGGGTTACCAGTCTGGTGGACGCTGGCTTTGGCCAATGAGTGGTTGTGTGACGAACTGTGGTGTATGTCCCAGCCCAGCACTTCTGGGTCTAAGGAGCCCTGAGCCACCAGCTCAGCAGGGGTGTCATGAGAAAATAGATCAAACTGGGATCATTCCCATCACAAACTGACAGATTACTTCATAAAAAAATGCCTTGCCTGTTTGCTCTTTCTTAGAAAGAAAACTGTGCCTTGGAGTGGGAAAAAAAAATGTCCTCTTTGTATCTTTTCTCAAACACACTAACTGCAGTCAATGATCAGGAACTCCCTGTCGGGTCGCCAACTGCCTGGACCTCTCTGAGGCAGGAATGGAGACACTCACCTAATTTCAACATTTAAAAAACCAGTTATAAAACTGCACAGGCGAATGGCAAGTTCAGCAGCAGCATTCTTTACTTCTGGTTGTAATTCATGAACTTAGTATAACTGGTGGGGAAATAAAGTCTGTCTCCTGACAAAATAAATTACCTACAATCACATGAACAAAAAGGTATGTTAAAAATTGATTTGTGCAAGCAGAAAACAACGAGAGGAGCCATTAGAGGTGAAAAAGCAAGACAGCTTGACATCCACTTGGGGTTTGCTCCCTGGAAATCTCCATCATCTGTCAGCCTCTCATGCCCTTGCACAGCTCTCCCGCTGCACAGAGCCCAGCAGAGCCCCATGGGACTAACACACCTCAAGGACTTTTCCTGGAAATGCAAACAAGAGGTAAGATGACTTTGAGTTTTGCAATCTTTCCTTTCTTCCTGTCCCCTAAGAAAGATGCTCTTGAGCAGTGAGGTGCTCACAAGTGAGGACTGAGCTAGGAGAAGGGATAAGATAATAAAAGAGGGTAATGGACCCCTGGAGGGCTGATAATAGTGGAGTCAATATTATAATACAACATCTGTTGAGAACCTTGTGGCTTTCAGAATTTATTCAAATCCCACTAGTCAAAGCCCATTATGATGTCATGAGCATGATTACCACCATTTTGCAGATGGATAAATTGGTTACTCAATTAGTAAAGGGCTGAGCCATGGCTTGAACCCAGATCTCCTTATCATTCACTAACATGGTACCTTTTCAAAACAGCAAGCTCTGAGGCTGTTGTACATTTAATAGGTGAAGGGTCTATCTTTCCCTCCCCCTCACAATTATCCCAGACTCTTTTTGGACTCCTAAATATTCACTGTCTCATGGCTAAAAACAGCTTCTCACATGAAAACTAAACCACCCTGCACTGACAAAAAAATTGATATCATCAAAATTAAACAGTTCTCATCAAAAGATGCTGTTAAGGAAATGAATAAATAGTCCATAGACTGGGAAAATATATAAAGCATATATCTGACAAATCCAGAATATACAAAGAAATCTACAATTGAAGAATAAGGCAAGCAATTCAATTTATAAAATGGCAAAAATCTGAAAAGATCTGTTGCCAAAAGAGATATAAAAGTGGCAGGTTTTTATGTTAGAAAGCATTCATCCTCATTCAGTTCAGTTCAGTTCAGTCGCTCACTCATGTCCAACTCTTTGTGACCCCATGAATCGCAGCATGCCAGGCCTCCCTGTCCATCACCAACTCCCGGAGTTCACTCAGATTCATGTCGATCGAATCAGTGATGCCATCCAGCCATCTCATCCTCTGTCGTCCCCTTCTCCTCCTGCCCCCAATCCCTCCCAGCATCAAAGTCTTTTCCAATGAGTCCACTCTTCACATGAGGTGGCCAAAGTATTGGAGTTTCAGCTTTAGCATCATTCCTTCCAAAGAAATCCCAAGGCTGATCTCCTTCAGAATGGACTGGTTGGATCTCCTTGCAGTCCAAGGGACTCTCAAGAGTCTTCTCCAACACCACAGTTCAAATGCATCAATTCTTCAGCACTCAGCTTTCTTCACAGTCCAACTCTCACATCCATACATGACTATTGGAAAAACCATAGCCTTGACTAGATGGACCTTAGTCAGCAAAGTAATGTCTCTGCTTTTGAATATGCTATCTAGGTTGGTCATAACTTTTCTTCCAAGGAGTAAGCGTCTTTTAATTTCATGGCTCCAGTCACCATCTGCAGTGATTTTAGCCATAAGAAAATGCTAATGAAAACTATAATGAGATAATACTACAGACCCATTAGAATGGCTAAGATTTAAATGACTGGCAACACTAAAGGACATGGGACAACTGAACTCATGTACATGGGGCATGTGGAAATGGCTCATTCACATTGAAATCGTATATCAGTCTCTCATAAGGTTAAAATACATTCACTATCAGTACTTACCTAACAGGAGTGAAAGAAAATGTGTCCATACAAAATCTTATACATAAATATTCATAGCAAATTTTATTTATAATAGCCAAAAACTTTAAACAACCCATCAATGCGAGTGGATAAATAAATTATGCTCTACTCATGAAATGGAATACTATTCAGCACTAAAAAAGGAATAACATACTGATGTGTAAAAAAATACAGTAAAATTTCAAACACATTACACTAAACAGAAGAAGACACGCACAACTGTACCTACTCTTATTCCAGTTGGATGAAGTCCAAGAACAGAAGATAGGAGCTGATGGTGATAAAAATCAGAAAGTGGGCAAGAAGCTGATGGAGTTGATTGGGAAGTGGCACAAGGGATATTTTGGAGCTGATAGAAATGTTCTATGTCTTAAGCAGTGGTTACACAGGTGTCTAAAACTAGCAAAACTCCTCTAATTGAATACTTAAGACCTATGCATTGTATTGTATGTTAATTTTATCTCAGTAATTTTTTTAATAGACCCAGTTGGGTTAGCTGCAAGGGTTATGGCCTTAATTTTTGAAGGCCAGTTTCTTTCCCTCTGACTGAAATCTGAGATCTGTGTGATGAACTCTCCAAGAATCTTGTTCCTGATCAGTAAAGACAAAGGAGAATTTAAGCAAAACAACGTCAACCATTCTGCATAGTGGTGCTGAGAAGGCTACTTCTCTGGCCCACACCCTGGAGTATACTGACCCCAAATTTATTATCTTCATCTGTTAAAATGCAGAAGGGGAATACCAGAGGCGCCTGCCAGTCATCTCCCTCTCTTGTCCAAAAAGGAATAAAGCACAACTCTATGCAGAGCACAGCTGGTTTAACAGACCCAGGGTCACCGTCATGCTGGGCAGGGAAGTGCCTCATTGTTGGCATAGAAGTCAGCTCCAATGACAGACTCACTCCTAATTTTAGGATTCACGGGACCTCACACAGAGCTTGGCTTTAAAACTTTGGAAAGGGATGATAAAAATAATGGCGCTCAGGCCATAACTATATGCTTGGGTGCCTGGATTCCTATAGAAGCATAGCTGGTGCTGTCCAAATAGCCCCTGGGGCCAAAGAGTTCCCATCCTAGGGAGATCATGGTGTCAGAGGGTTTGGAAACCAATCATGTGGGGGACAGTTACAAGAATCATCATGTGTCTTTACTGGCAGAGAATATGGAAGACACCACAATCATTTGAATACTTGAAGTGCTGTCTAAAGAAATAAGAAATAGGCTTTATTTATTTCAACTTGCAAAACTGACCAAAATATAGAATTCACAAGAGGCTGAATTTTAATGCAATGTGAAAAGGACTTTTGCAACAGCCAAAGCTGCTTAACATTCCATTCACATGTCCATTCATTCAGCCAATAATATTTGAACGCCTACTGTGCTGTGCATACACCAGGATGGATGCAGACTTGGTCCTGAAGAATGTTCACTGCAGGACAGAGACAAGACATGTCTGTAAATAACTCAGACACAAGGCAGCCAGAGACAAGCGCTGGTGAGAGGGCCACTCAGGAGATGGAGGGTTTATTTCCAACCTCAGCTGGGTCCTCTGTGACACTCACCAGTCATTCTGCTCCTCCTCTTTCATCCACTCAATAAATAGTCATTGAACCCTACTGTATATCAGACACTGTTCTAACTTCTGGAGTTATCAAGTGAATAAGAGCAAGCCCTTGTCTGCACGGAGTTTCTAGCCCACGGAGGAAAGAGAGCTAAAAAGCAGACAGGTATTTTAGTAAGTCAGTTGGTGGCAGGTGCCATAGAGCAGGGATCTCCAACTTCCAGGCCACGGACCGGTACTGGTCCATGGCCTGTTAGGAACTGGGCCTCACAGCAGGAGGTGGACAGCTGGCAAGCAAATGGTTTCATCTGTATTTACAGCCATTCCCCATCATGTGCCCAGCTGCCTGAACTCCGCCTCCTGTCAGATTCTGCATTGTAGTGAGTTGCATAATTATTTCATTATATGTCACAACCCCTGGAGAAGGGAAAGGTGACCCACTCCAGTACTCTGGCCTGGAGAGTTCCTTGGACTGTATAGTCCAGGGGGTCACAAAGAGTCAGACACGACTGGGCAACTCTCACTTTCACTTTCACATATGTCACAATGTAATAATAATAGAAACAAAGTTACTATAAAAGTGATGCTCCTGAATCATCCCTAAACCACCCCCCACACTCCATGTTGCCCTAAATGTCAGGACCGCTGCTATAGAGAAAGAAGGGTGCTCTGGATCTTTATCACTCTCTTCAAGCAATCAAGCAGGCCCTCTTCTCTCGCTTCCAACTGCAATGACCTCCTACCTCACTGAGAAAATTGTGGACTCAGCCCCACTCCCTGCGCATCCCAGCCTCTATCATCTCTCCCATCCTTATCTGATTACTTTCTGACTCAGAGGACAGAAAGATTCCTCCTCCAACACTGACCTATCCATTTAATGTCACCATCACCACCTCCCCGCACGCCCCACCCCCTGCCTCAGGGTCCTTGCTCCATCAATTATGCCAGCCTCAGGCTCCTGAGTTTTCTCTCCTCTTTCATTAGCTTGTCCTTAACTCACTGACTGCTCAGAGTCCTAAAGCAACATTCCTTTCGGTTCAGTTCAGTTCAGTTCATTTCAGCCGCTCAGTCACGTCCAACTCTTTGTGACCCCATGAATCACAGCACGCCAGGCCTCACTGTCCATCACCAACTCCCGGAGTTCACTCAGACTCACGTCCATCGAGTCAGTGATGTCATCCAGCCATCTCATCCTCTGTCGTCCCCTTCTCCTCCTGCCCCCAACCCCTCCCAGCATCAGAGTCTTTTCCAATGAGTCCACTCTTCGCATGAGGTGGCCAAAGTACTGGAGTTTCAGCTTTAGTATCATTCATTCCAAAGAAATCCCAGGGCTGATCTCCTTCAGAATGGACTGGTTGGATCTCCTTGCAGTCCAAGGGACTCTCAAGAGTCTTCTCCAACACCACAGTTCAAAAGCATCAATTCTTCAGCGCTCAGCCTTCTTCACAGTACAACTCTCACATCCATACATGACCACAGGAAAAACCATAGCCTTGACTAGACGGACCTTAGTCAGTAAAAGTAATGTCTCTGCTTTTGAATATGCTATCTAGGTTGGTCATAACTTTTCTTCCAAGGAGTAAGCGTCTTTTAATTTCATGGCTGCAATCACCATCTGCAGTGATTTTGGAGCCCAAAAAAATGAAGTCTGACACTGTTTCCACTGTTTCCCCATCTATTTCCCATGAAGTGATGGGACCAGATGCCATGATCTTCGTTTTCTGAATGTTGAGCTTTAAGCCAACTTTTTCACTCCTTGGCAACCCCCAAATGGCAAGTAGGCATTAGTCAAGAGCTATTTAGATTGGTAGCAGCTTGTTGAGCACAGTGGCAAGGGGAATTCTCAAATATTCTCACATATCTTTTCTGAGAAAAGATACACCTGAAGGGCGATATGTGTGCCTATAGTCACAGGAAGAATCTGGTGTCCTGGAGCTCTTGGTGAGCACTGCAGATGGTATTTCATCTTGCCTCTCTCTCAACCTTTGTTGCCAAACTTCTTAAAGACTCATGCTATATATACTTCTTTTCCCCCATTTCTTCTTTTCTCCTTCATTACCTTACCTAACTCACGAAGCTTCTCTCTGCTGATCTGCTCTGCAAAGATCACACATTTAATACCTAACTACCGAACAGTAAGTTTCCTCTCATTGTGTTTGGTATTTTGGCAGTATTAAAGGTTAATTTTCCTGAGGTTACACCCTGAGCCTTCTTCTCAATTTTCTGTCACTCCTTGGACAATCTCATCCACCCCATAGATACAGATGTAACTTGTATTCTGGTAGCTTCTCCATCTGATCTCCTGCCCAGAACACTCCTGAGTCACTGCTCACATCCTCTTGGATCTATTGCTAAGTTTCTCAAACTCTTGGTGTTCAAAATAGGACTCAATGTCCTTGCCCCAAAATCTTTCTCCTAAACACCATGTTATAGTTTGTAGTATTGCTGATCATGGAAGCCAGATGGTTGAAGTTGTTGATGAATCTTCTCTCCCTTACATTCTACATCACATATACCCCAGTCTTGTCAAGTCTGCCTCAGCAATATTTGAATCCATTACCTCCTCTCCATTCTCACTGCCACTTCCTTAATTCCAGCCCTTATCTCTCTCTCCTACTATTAAAACGACTTCCTGTGTGTCCCCTTTTCTCTTTTTTATGTTAACTCCCATTTCAGTCCAATTCTTCCTCCTCCTGCCACTAGAATTCTTTCCTTATATAACAAATATCAGCACATTATTCCTTCAGTTAAAAACCCACTGAAAACTGCAAATGTCCTATGAATGCTGACTGGTCAAACAAACATACTGTGGAACGCTACTCAACAGTGAAAAGAAATGAACTTTAAAAATGTGTATAATTTTTTAAAGTTATAACCCATTTACAGTTGTTATAAATATTGGCTATATTCTGTCATACAATATACCTTTGCAGCTTATTTTATACCCAATAGTTTATAATTTCCACTGCCCCACCCCTAATGCCACCCCTCCTCTCCCACTGGTAACCACCACTTTGTTCTTTATATCTGTGACTCTGCTTCTTGTTATATTCACTGGTTTTGTTTTTTTTTTTTACTCTTTAGATGTCATATATAAGTGATATCATACAGTATTTGCCTCTCTCTGAGTTATTTCACTTAGCATAATGCCCTCCAAATCTATCCATTGCATCCTTCATATATATATAATCTGTGTGTATACGTATCTTCTTTATCCATTCATCTGTTGATGGACACTTAAGTTGCTTCCATATCTTGGCAATTGTAAATAATGGTGCTATGAACATTGGATGTGTGTGTCTTTTCTGAGTTAGTGTTTTAGGGGTGTTTTTGTTGTTGTTGTTATATAACCAGGATCAGCTAGTTATATCAACCAGGATCATATAGTAGTTCTGTTTTTAGTTTTTTGGGAAACCTCCATACTGTTTCCCACAGTGACTATATTAATATACATTCCTACCAACAGTGTACAATAGTTACCTTTTCTTGGCTGAGACTGTCTTTTCTCCATTGTGTATTCCTGCCTTCTTTGTCATGGATTAATTGACCAAATAAATTATTATTGACCGATAAATTAGTTATTAATTAGTTGATCCTAGGCTCTCCTGTTCCGCTGATTGGTGTGTCTGTTTCTGTGCCAGTGTCATTCATGTTTTGATCACCGTAGCGTTAGAGGATAGTTTGAAGTCAGGGGGCATGATTCCTCCAGCTGCTTTTCTCAAGGCTGTTATGGCTATCTGAGTTCTTTTGTATTTCTATGCAAATTTTTTAATTGTTTTTTTGAGTTCTGTGGAAAATGCTCTTGGTATTTTCATAGCGATTGCATTAAATCTATAGACTGCCTTGAGTAGTACGGTCATTTTAACAATACTGATTCTTCCAATTCAAGAACATGTTTATAACTTTTCATCTGTTTGTGTCATCTTCAATTTCTTTCATCATCGTCTTATAGTTTCCTTATGTAGGTTTAGTCCTAGGTATTATATTCTTTTTAATGTGATGCAAATGGGACTATTAATTAAGAAATTTATTAATTTCTTATTTCTGATATTTCATTGCTAGGGTATAGAAACGCAACAAATTTCAGTATATTAATTTTGTATCTTGCAACTTTACTAAATTAAATAATGAGCTCTAGCTGTTTTCCAGTGGTGTCTTTAGGATTTTTCTAATATAGTATCATGTCATCTGCAAACACTGACAGTTTTACAGATATCCTTTCCAATTTGGATATCTTTTAATTCTCTTTTTTCTGGTTGTCAAAACCATGTTGAATAACAGTGGCAAGAGTGGCCGTCCTTGTTTTGTTCTTGACCTTAGATGAAATGCTTTCAGTTTTTCACCAGTGAGAATGATGTTAGCTGTAGGTTGGTTGTATACGGCCTTTATTATGTTGAGGTGTGTTCCCTCTATGCCCAGTTTCTAGAGAGTTTTTGATCATAAATGGGTGCTGAATTTTGTCAAAAGTTTTTTTCTAATTTATTTTTAATTGAAGGATAATTATAATATTGTGTTGGTTTCTGCCACATATCAACATGAATCAGCCATAGGTATACATATTTCCCTTCCCTCTTGAGCCTCCCTCTCACCTCCCACCCCATCCCACCCTTCTAGGTTGTCACAGAGCCCTGGTTTGAGTTCCCTGAGTCATTCATACAGTAAATTTCCACTGGCTGTCTATTTTACATACATTAGTGTATATGTTTCCATGCTACTCTCTCCATTCTTCCCACCCTCTCCTTCTTACCTCATCCCTGTATCCATAAGTCTATGTCTCTATGTCTGCATGCCCATTGCTGCCCTGCAAATAGTTTCATCAGTACCATCTTTCTAGATTTTGTAAGCTTTTCTTCATCTATTGAGATGATCATATTGTTTTCATTCTTCAATTTGTTGATGTGGTGTATCACACTACTTAATGAAGGGATAGCAGATGAGAAAAGTGCTTTGGAGAATAGAAAGCCATTGTCAAGGTAAAAGGTTTTGAGAGTTGTTGCTTCAACCAGCGTTTGTTTTCCACCTGAAACAATAAGTTATCTCTGAAAGCCCCCAGACCATCATTTCATGGTTTTTATCAGTATGAGATTTTGTAAGGTCATCACATTTTATGTATTCATTACAAGCACAGGTAGGATACATGCTTCTGTAACTGAGCAGGACCCTATGGGACCTGCCTGGGACAGACCCTTTCCTTATATCCTCCGCTTTAGTATTGAATGCACATTTCGTGAGTTTTTATTAACAGATGCTGAAACCCCCACCAAACGGAAGACTTTAACTACTTGACGACCATGAGCACACAGCTCCCAGGCCTATTAGATCCTAAAGGATTGATAGTGTTAACCCGTGTGACATAGATCTGTTACCTCATCATCAACCAGAGGATTGTGCACAATCTGATCACATACTCCTGGGACTCTCCTCCCTTGCCTTGCCTTTAAAAATTCTTTCACAAAACCCAACAGTGAATTGGGATGTTTTGAGCACTAGCTGTCTTGGACTCCTTGTTTGATGCCCTGGAAATAAAAGCTGCACTTTCCTTCACCATAACCCAGTGTCAGTAGAGTGCCTTTAAGGCGAGCAGACTCAACTTTGGTTTGGTAACATTTCCGGAGAAGTAAGAGTCATTATACTCCACAGATTTCCAGATAGAAATCTAAGTAAAATTGAAGATGGTTAAGAAAGATGTTGTTTACAAAAGGTAGAGCCAAAGCCTGGGAAGCCCCTGACGATAAGGCAGGGATGCAGGGCAAGCCTGCTCATTCCTGGTCTGGGGATTTATTTTTCACTTGCAGCTACTTCCAAGAGCACAAATGTGTTTTCTTCTCTAGGTCTCCAGTTTGCCTGCTTCCCAGCTCATTCCACTGGATTGGGTTGCCTGCTGTGTTGGGTTGTTTTCCCTTGAATATTTTCAGCTGTTTCACTCCCTGCCTTCTGCTCTTGTGCACTTCCTTCACTCGTGGGGTTCATCTGTCCCGTGATGCTTTCCCAGCACCAGTTGTGAAGACAACACTGATTTGACTTCCTCCCTGCCCTCCCCACCTACCATTTTCTGTGCTACCCATTTCTATTTATGTTCCACTAGTCTCAATATTGAGCACATTTTACAGATCAAGCATTGTGCTAAACAGTTTCCATTTATACTGTGATTCAATCTACACAGCCAGTCTGTGAAATAGGCATTGTTTTTGTTCCCATAAATGAAGAAACTGATCTTCAGGGATTTCCACTTGCAGGATCTAGTACTTTAATAGCTGTAGTCACTTTTCTTTTTTCTCTAACTCACCTAAATAATTTCCTAGCAGGGCATGTGATTTTACAACTCACCTTTATCATTCAACATTATATATTTGAGATTTATCTATTTGAATAAAATTTACCTACTTATTTTAATAGCAGTATTTCATTTTGGGAATATACTTCATTGACGGATGTTTAAGTTACTTCCAATTTGTAGTTGCTACAGTATGCATTATAATATTTAGGTCTATGTGCTCATGAGAGACATTATTTCAACTACATACCCAGAAATGAGATCTCTCAGTTCTAGGTGTTAAATAATAACAGCAGGCCAAAAATGTAGTTGCTTATGCTAAGTCCCACATCAGCAAACCAAGACTTAATACTTAACCTACTTCAGGTCTAGCCTTTCCCAGGAAGGTGACATTTACCCATTATCTGCTTGATAGCCCCTACCTATCCCTATAAATGGGAACAATATAATACCTATTTTACAGATTTGCTGTGAGAATTGAATTATATAGTATGCATGTAAATTGTTTAGCACAGTGCCTGATCTGTAATATGTGCTGAATAAACATTAAATTTTAATTTCTGTCCCATAACTGAGTCTAGTGAATTGGATAGACACCTTCCCAAAAAGCAAGTTGACTTTGCCTGAAACAATCACTCTTTGCTAGAAACTTCTTTTTTCCACCCTTTTCTACCTACAAGGACCTTCCATTTTGCACAGTTCATTGGAGCTCCTTTCTATCTCCTATACCATATTCATGAACCATTAAATAAATCCAATTAGATTTTAATTTTTCTTTATTGAATTTTGGGTTTTAACATAGGTTAAGAGAAGCAAAAAGCAAAGGAAAAAGGGAAAGATATACCCAACTGAATGCAGAGTTTCAGAGAATAGGAAGGAGAGATAAGAAAGCCTTCTTAAGTGAACAATACAAAGAAATAGAGGAAAACAATAGAATAGGAAAGACTAGAGATCTCTTTAAGAAAACTGGAGATACCAACGGAACATTTCACGCAAAGACAGGCACAGTAGAGGACAAAAACCATGAGGACCTAATAGAAGCAGAAGAGATAAAGAGGAGGTGGCAAGAGTACACAGACAAACTGTACAGAAAAGCTCTTAATCACCCAGGTAACCACCATGGAGCAGTCACTCACCTAGAGCCACACATCCTGGGGTGTGAAGTTAAGTGAGTTAATACTTAACCTACTTCAGGTCTAGCCTTTCCCCATGAACTGCAGCATGCCAGGCTTCCCTGCCCAACACCAGTTCCCGGAACTTGCTCAAATTCATATCCATTGAGTAAGTGATGCCATCCAACCATCTCATTCTCAGTTGTTCCCTTCTCCTGCCTTCAATCTTTCCCAGCGTCAGGGTCTTTTCCAAGGAGCCAATTCTTCACATCAGGTAGTGAAAGTACTGGAGCCTCAGCTTCAGCATCAGTCCTCCCAATGAATATTCAGGACTGATTTCATTTAGGATGGACGGGTTGGATCTGCTTGCAGTCCAAGGGACTCTCAAGAGTCTTCTCCAACACCACAATTCAAAAACATCAATTCTTCAGTGCTCAGCTTTCTTTATGGTCCAACTCTCACATCCATATGTGACTACTGGGAAAACCATAGCTTTGACTAGATGGACCTTTGTTGGCAAAGTAATGTCTCTGCTTTTTCATATGCTTTTTAGGTTGGTCATAGCTTTTCTTCCAAGGAGAAAGCATCTTTTAATTTCATGGCTGCAGTTACCATCTGCAGTGATTTTGGAGCCCAAGAAAATAAAGTCTGTCACTATTTCCATTGTTTCTCCATCTATTTGCCATGAAGTGATGGGACCAAATGCCATGAGCTTAGTTTTTTGAATGTTGAGTTTTAAGCCAACTTTTCCACTCTCCCTTTTCACATCAAGAGGCTCTTTAGTTTTTCTTCACTTTCTTCCATAAGGGTGTGTCACCTGCATATCTGAGGTTATTGATATTTGTCCCAGAAATCTTGATTCCAGCTTTGCTTCAATACTGTAGGAAGCATTACTAGAAACAACTAGTGGAGGTGATGGAACTTCAGTTGAGCTATTTCAAATCCTAAAAGATGATGCTATGAAAGTGCTGCATTCCATAAGCCAGCAAGTTTGGAAAACTCAGCAGTGGCCATAGACTGGAAAAGGTCAGTTTTCATTTCAATCTCAAAGAGAGGCAATACCAAATAATGTTTAAATTATTGCACAATGGCACTTGTTTCACATACTAGCAAGATTCTGCTCAAAATCTTACAAGCTAGGCTTCAGCAGTATGTGAACTGAGAACTTTCAGATATACAAGCTAGATTTCAAAAGGGCAGAAGAACTAGAGATTGAATTGCCAACATCTGCTGAATCATAGAAAAAGCAAAGGAATTAAAACAAAAATTATTCTGCTTCATTGACTACACTAAAGCCTTTGACTGTGTGGATCACAACAAACTGTGGAATATTCTTAAAGAGATGGGAATACCAGACCACCTTATCAGCCTCCTGAGAAACCTATATGCAGGACAAGCAGCAACAGCTAAAACTGGAAATGAAACAACAAACTGGTTCAAAATTGGAAAAGGAGTTCATCCATGCTGTATATTGTCACCCTGCTTATTTAACTTATATGCAGAGTACATCATACAAAATGCTGGGCTGGATGACTCACAAACTCTAATCAAGATTGCTGGGAGAAATGTCAACAACCTCAGATATGCAGATGATACCACTTTAATGGCAGAAAGTGAAGAGAAACTAAAGATCCTCTTGATGAAGGTGGAAGAAGAGCATGAAAAAGCTGGCTTAAAACTCAACATTCAAAAAACTAAAATCCTGGCATCAGGCCCCATCACTTCACGGCAAACAAATGGGGAAAAGTGGAAACAGTGTCAGGTTTCATTTTCTTCAGCTCCAAAATCATTGCAGATGGCAACTGCAGCCATGAAATTAAAAGACACTTGCTCCTTGGAAGAAAAGTTATGACCAACCTAGATAGCATATTAAAAAGCAGAAACATCACTTTGATGACAAAGGTTCATATAGTCAAAGCTATGGTTTTTCTAGTAGTCATGTATGGATATGAGAGTTGGACCATAAAGAAGGCTGAGCACTGAAGAATTGATGCTTCTGAACTGTGGTGTTGGAAAAGACTCTTGAGAGTCCCTTGTATAGCAAGGACATCAACTCAGTCAATCCTAAAGGAAATCAATGCTGAATATTCATTGGAAGGATTGGAACTGAAGCTGAATCTCCAATACTTTGGCCACCTGATTGGGAAAAACCAACTCATTGGAAAAGACCCAGATGCTGGGAAAGATTGAGAGCAAGAGGAGAAGGAGGCAAACGATGATGAGATGATTGGATGGCATCACTGACTCAATGGACATGATTTTGAGCAAACTCTAGGAGATAGTGAAGGACAGGGAAGTCTGGCGTGCTGCAGTTCATGGGGTGGCAAAGAGTTGGACATGACTTAGTGACTGAACGACAACAATGGGTGTCTCTCTCTTTTTGTTGTTGTTCAGTTCGAGACCATGTCTGATTCTTTGTGACCCCATGCACTACAGCATGCCAGGCTTACCCGTCCTTCACTATCTCCATTTCTAACTCTAGTTGAATCACCTACAGTCTCTCTTCAAAGTGGTAGTACCAGTTTATACTCCCAGCAGCCTCCCACGTTTTCACATGGCATTATCAAATTCCAAGGCAAATGTAGCAAAATCTGGATGGTAGAACCATGAGTGATTCATATTATTTTATTAATACCCCTCTGTACATTTGAAATATTCTATAATCAAAATTAGTTATTATAATTGTCTAATTTTATCAGTAGCTTGGGTGAAGACTCAGAATTCTTACTGATGACATCTACAACTATCACAAAATTTAGAGGAGAAATATGTGATAATGTGATTTATAATAAATGTATATTTGGTCTTCTACCCTGTTCCTGGTGCAGATATCCTAAAACTCTTGCAATTTCCTCTGATGAGAGCAACAAAGGTGTCTTTTGTTATGTTAACAAGGTTACAACTGGAAAGTACCTATGGATGGGGGCTGGTTGCCAGGACAAGCAACCTTGTGATTGGAGAGTTAGAACTTTCAATTGCTTGCCCAGACCTCTGGAGGTGGAGAGGAGCTAGAGATTGTATATGTTGCCAATGGCCAATGAATTAATCATGCCTTCATAATGAATACTGCGTAAATACCTTAAAAGGACTGGATTCAGAGAGCTTGCAGGTTGGTGACCATGCAGAGGTGCTGGGAGAGAGCATGGACGCTCACACTCTTTCCCCACACTTTGTCCTGTGTATCTCTTCTACCGGAACGATCCTGAATTATACCCTTTTGTAATAAACTTGTAATCTAGTAAGTAAAAAGATGCTCTGAGTTCTGTGAGTCCCTCTAATAAATCTATTGAACCTGAGGAGAGGTTTTTGGAATCTCGGATGTATAACTATTGGTCAGGACACCAGTAACCTAAAGGAGGGTTGGGGACAGTCTTGGGACAGAACCTTTAACCTGTGAAATCTGACGCTTTTTCCTGGTAGATAGTGTCAGAATTGAGTAAAATTCTTGGGCATTAGCAGGGTGTCTGAGAATTACTAATTGGTGTGGGGAAACTCCTATCTCCTACACACACACACACACATGCACGCGCGCACATTTGAAATGGATATTGGTTGATGGTTAAAAATAAAAGATCATTTTTACAAGCACAGGAAAGAGAGATCTAGCTTAGTGACTGAATCGAAATGAAAGTGTCAGTGGTGGGTGGTGAAGGATAGATATACTTGGATGACCAGATATTCAGTGTAAGCCATCAGTGAAGTATCTGTTTCTGATAAAGAGGTGAGCAACATCTGTACCAGTCAGGGTTCTTCGGTTGCAAACAACAGAAACCAACTTTGGCTAACTTAAGCAGAAAAGGAATTTTTTTAGAAAAATTATCTCTGCTCAAGAAATTGGCAGGAAGGCTGCAGAGACATGTTCAGAAACAGGCAGAAACCTGCAGGATCCAGGAAGCAGAGAACACAGGAATGACCTAGTAGCAGGAATGGCAGGATCTGAAGCTGCTCTGTAAACAGATGCCTCAGTACAGAGTGAAAGAAACATTGTTCCTTGCAGGTTCCGAGCTGGTCAAGTCAGACTCCACCTCACTTTTTAAATCATTATACATATTTTAAAATGGGACATGCTAAGAAAAGACATGCTTGGGAAATCTGGCTTTCACAGAAGACAGTCTAGACAAGGGCAGTCAGTGGTGGTAGAAAAGACCTGCCTCTTGTTACCCACAGAACAGAACTAGGGACAATGAGTAAACATTTCAAGGAGATGAGTTTGAGATCAGTATGACCAGGGAATTTCTGATAATTGAAGCTATTCAACAGTGGATTAAACAGACTTCCATGGTGGTGAGCTTGCTGGCCACTGCAATTGTACAAGACTGAATTCCCTCTGATAGGATATGACAAGGAACCCTGCCTTAATAAGAAACAGATTGGAAAACCTATAGGATCCCTCTCAACTCCTTTATTTGTGATTTTAAACAAGACTTTTGCAGCTATTTGCTGGAAATGAAAACTCTTTATAGCTATTCCCCTTCCCCTCCCCATAATATTATGTATGCAAAATCATCTACAATCATTGGTATCATCCTCAGAACAATTTTTATTCATTTTTCCTTTTGTAAATCACATAATCATACCATAGAAACTTGGAGGTGGGGAGAAAAGAAGAAATATCATCTATAGTCCTAACAAAAACGATTTGTGGGTTTTCTTCCAGTTTTTTAGTTATGTGCATTTTTTGAGATGAAAATAGTTAATTTCTTCTGATTGTAAAGATGTCACACACAGTATGTTCAGTGGATATGGGAAGACATAAAAAAAGAAAGTAAAAAACTATCTAAAATGTGAAACATCTTGGAACACATCTTTTGTGATATTTCTTTATGCATAAATATGCATATATTATGTCTTTAACATTTTGCATAAATGGGATACTACTATAATGGGGGATTTGTAACCCTTTATATCAAGGTTATAGTGCTCATCTTATGCAAGTGACAATACAAATATCATCTTCTAAGTAACCATATAACATTCTTTATATGGCTGTTTCATAATTTAGTTAATATCCTATTAATGAATATTTTGAATATTCATATCAGATAAACTTTAAAACAAAGGTTATATCAAAAGACAAAGAAGAGCATTCTATAATGATGAAGGAATCAATAAAGGAAGAGGGTATTACACTCAATAACATACATGTGCCCAAGACTGGAGCACCTAAGTATACAAAGCAAACACTAACAGACATAAAGGGAGAACTGATGATAACACAATAGTAATAGGGAACTTTAACACCCAACTTAAATCAATGGACAAATCATGCAGACAGAAAATCATTAAGGCAAAAGTGGTTTTAAGTGACACAATAGACTAGTTGGCTTTACAGACATCTACAGGGCATTCCATCCAAAATCAGCAGAATACACATTCTTTCCAGTGCACGTGGAACATTCTCCAGGATAGATCATGTGCTAGGTCACAAAATACATCTCAACAAATTTAAGAGGATTGAAATTATATCAAGCATTTTTTTCAACCACAATGTTATGAAAATATAGATTAAAGAAAGAAGAAAAGATGTGAAAAGTACAAACATTTGAAGACTAAACAACACTACTAAAAATCAGGAAGCACCTTAGAATTGGTTAAAAAAAAAAAAAAACTAAAATCTATAAAATGCAGCCAAAGCAGTTCTAAGGGGGAGGTTTATAGTTATACAGATCTTCCCCAAGAAACAAGAAAAATCACAAACAGCCTAACCTACCACATAAAGGAATTAGAAAAAGAAGAATAAATAAAGCCCAAGTCAGCAGAAGAAAGGAAATACTAAATATCAGAGAGGAAATAAATAAGAGACCAAAAGTATTAGAAAAGACCAAAAGTATTAGAAAAGACCAAAAGTATTAGAAAAGATCAAGGAAACCAAGAGCTTATTGATAAAATTGATAAACCTTTAGCTAGGCTCACTAAGAAAAAAAGAAAGATTTTAGCTAAACAAAATAAGAAATGAAGGAGGAAAACTAACAACCAATAACACAGAGACACAAAAAGTCTTGAGAGAATACTGTGAACAGGTAAATGCCAACAAACTGGATGACCTTAGAATAAAAGGACAAATATCTAGAAACACACAACCCGCCAAGACTGAATCAAAAAGAAACAGACAACTTGAACAGTTCAATCACTAGTAGTGAAATTGAATTTGTAATTTAAAAAGTTCCTAGCAAACAAAATTTCAGGAACAGACAGCTTCATAGAAAAATGTTACCAAACATATAAAAAAGAGCTAATATCTATACTTCTCAAACTATTCCAAAGAAATGCTGAAGAGGACAGAACACTCCCAAATTCATTCTACAAAGCCGTCATTACCCTGATACCGAAATCAGACAAAGACACCACATGCAAAAATTACAAGTCAATGTCTTTGATGAATACACATGCAAAAATCCTCAACAAAGTACTAGCAAAACAAATCCAACTATATATGAAAAGGATCACGTACCATGACCAGGTTGGATTTATTCCAGTGATGCAAGAATGGTTCTATATTCACAAATGAATCGATGTGATATATCACATTAACAAATATAAGGATAAAAATCACATGATCATTTCAGTAGATGCAGAAAAAGCACTGGACAAGATTTAACATCCACCATGGTAAAAATTGTCATCAAAGTAGGAATAGAGGGAACAGAGCATAATAAAGGACGTTACAGAAAAACCTACAGCTAACATCATATTCAAAGGTGAAAAGCTGAAAGCCTTTTCTCTAAATTTAGAAACAAGATAAGGATGCCCACTCTCACTACTTCTACTTAACATAGAAGTCTGAACCACAGCAATCAGGCAAGAAAAAGAAATGAAAGGCATCCAAAGTGGAAGGGAAGAAGTAAAATTGTCACTATTTGCAGATGACATGATACTATGTATAGAAAACCCTAAAGTTCTCACCCAAAATTATTAGAACTAATAAATGAATTCAGCAAAGTTGAGGGATACAGGATTAATACATAATACACAGAAACCTGTTGCTTTTCTATACACCAATGCTGAACTATCAGAAAGAGAAAGCAAGAGAAAATCCCATTTAAAATCACATCAGAAAGAATAAAATGCCTTAATATAAACTTAACCTTGGAGGTGAAAGACCTTTACACTGAACACTATAAAACATTGAAGATGATATAAAGAAACAGAAAGATATCTTATGCTTTTAGATTAAAAGAACTAATATTGATAAAGTGGCCATACTACACAAAACAATCTACAGATGTAATGTAGGGAGGCCTGGCATGCTGCAGTCCATGGGGTCGCAAAGAGTAGGACACAACTGAGTGACTGAACTGAACTGAACTGATTGGTCATAAAAAAAGACTGAAATTCATCAGCCATTTGCAACCATGTGAATGAACCTCACGCTTATTGAATAAGAGAGTATTATGCTTTGTGAAATATGGCTAGTGAATAATATGCTCAGAGAAAGACCAATATTGCATAATATCATTTATATGTGGAATCTAAAACAATATAACAAATTAGTGAATATTTTAAAAAAAGAAAAGAAACAGGCTCACAGATATAGAAGACAAAGTAGTGATTTCCAGACTGGAAAAGGAAGAGGAAGGGGGTATATTAGGGGTATGGGATTAAGAGACACAAACTACTATGTTCAAAGAAGATAAGCAACAAGGATATATTGTATAGCAGTTATTGCCATTATCTTGTAATAATTTTTAATGGAGTATAATCTGTAAAAATAATGAATCACTATGCTTTACACCTGAAACTAATAACACCCTGTAAATCAACTATGTGTGTGCTCAGTTGCTTCAGTTGTGTCCAGCTCTTTGGGATGCTATAGTCTATGGCTCGTCAGACTCCTCTGTCCATGTTATTCTCCAGGCAAGATACTGGAGTGGGTTGCCTTTCCCTTCTCCAGGACATCTTCCTGACCGAAGGATCAAACCCCAGGCCTCCTGCATTGCAGGCAGCTTCTTTACCATCTGAGCCACCTGGGAAGCCCCATTAACTATGCTTCAATTTTAACAAGAGAAAATGTCATAGAGCCATACAATATAATATTCAGCTACAAAAAGTAATAAAGGAATGTAGCATTGAAAAAGTTGATAAACATTGAAAACATTGTACTAAAGAAACGTGGACAGTCACAAAAATCACAAGTTATATCATTCCATTCACATAAAATTTAACGACAGAGAAATCTACAGAGACAAAGTAAATCAGTGGTTGCTGACAAATGCATGGAGAAATAGGAGCGTGATAGTTAAGGGGCACGGGGCCTTTTATGATAAAAACATTCTAAAATTGTGGTGATGGCTAGGGTTAGGGTTAGGATTAGGGTTAGGGTTATATACTAAAATCCATGAAATTATATGCCTTAAATTGGTCAACTGTATGTGAGAAGGGAAAGGCTACCCACTCCAGTATTCTGGTCTAGAGAATTTCATGGACTGTATGGGGCTGCAAGAGTCACACATGGCTGAGCAACTCTCACTTCATAGTGCGTAAACTATATCCCAATAAAAACTGTTAAAATGTTTAATTAAAATAAACTTACACAGTTCAGTTCAGTTCAGTCACTCAGTCGTGACCGACTCTTTGCAACCCCCTTGAACTGCAGCATGCCAGGCCTCCCTGTCCATCACCAACTCCTGCAGTCCATCCAAACCCATATCCATTGAGTCAGTGATGCCATCCAGCCATCTCATCCTCTGTTGTCCCCTTCTCCTCCTGCCCTCAATCTCTCCCAGCATCAGGGCCTTTTCAATAAGTCAGCTGTTCGCATCAGGTGGCCAAAGTATTGGAGTTTCAGCTTTAACATCAATCCTTCCAATGAACACTCAGGAATGATCTCTTTTAGGATGGACTAGTTGGATCTCCTTGCAGTTCAAGGGACTCTCAAGAGTCTTCTCCAACACCACAGTTCAAAAGCATCAATTCTTCGGTGCTCAGCTTTCTTCACAGTCCAACTCTCACATGCATACATGACCACTGGAAAAACCATAGCCTTGACTAGATGGACCTTTGTTGACAAAGTAATGTCTCTCCTTTTTAATATGCAGTCTAGGTTGGTCAAGGAGTAAGCATCTTTTAATTTCATGTCTGCAGTCACCATCTGCAGTGATTTTGGAGCTCAGAAAAATAAAGGCAACCACTGTTTTCACCGTTTCCCCATCTATTTGCCATGAAGTGATGGGATCAGATGCCATGATCTTTGTTTTCTGAATGTTGAGCTTTAAGCCAACTTTTTTTTCACTCTCCTCTTTCACTTTCATCAAGAGGCTCTTTAGTTCTTCACTTTCTGCCATAAGGGTGGTGTCATCTGCATATCTGAGGTTATTGATATTTCTCCTAGCAATCTTGATCCCAGTTTATGCTTCTTCCAGCCCAGCGTTTCTCATGATATACTCTGCTTATACAGTTACTAGTGACTAAAACTACCTTTAAAAATTTCTAAGACTGCTCCATGTGGGAGCAGTAAGTCTCAGTAAGTTTCTCCGTAAGTCTAGAAGAGTCAGCTTGCCCTCATAGTTAGAATATATCTGCTTCTCCAGTTAAGTTTGAAATGAGTAGATGAGTCATATTAGAAAAGTGTACACACAAGAAGGGAGGAAGGAAGGAAGGAATAGTTAAAAAAAAAAAAAACAGGACCTACTATATAGTATAGGGAACTATATTCAATATCTTGTAATAACCTACCATGGAAGAGAATGTAATAAAAGAATACATACATATTTACATACATACATACATAATCACTTTGCTATATGGCTAAAACTAACACAACATTGTAAATCAACTATATTTCAATAAATTTTTCTAAAAAAGCTTCTTATATTCCTTCCCTAACAGCCCACCACAGTTGGGCCCATGGTTTCATTCAATAAATGCTCCCTAAATGGACCTTATCATCAATTGCATGTTCAAAACCTCTTCCCTACTCTGCCCAAGAGGGTGGTAAAAGGCCAGAGGTAGAGTCCAGGGTCAGAGACAGTTGCAGAAGGGTGAGGCAGGTCATTAAAACTTTGGATAACAAAGTCAATCACAAATGCCTAGGAATTATGCACTTTTTAAAAACCTTTGCCTGTGCTTGACCCATCAACAGAGCCAAGGAAAGATTATCTTCATCTCACTCATCTGGCAAACTATACTAAATGCTACTAGTTACCAAGCCAGGAAAAGCCCTGAAGAGAGGAGAGATCATTATAATACGAAGTGAACAAAATCCCATCTTTTTCCTTGTGCTGTTTACAAGGTAGTGGTGGGAGGAGACAAACCCTTAACAGTCAGACCACAACCAGCCTCAAAATAACACAATGGGAGCTCAAAAGAGGAACAAGAAAGGGTGTCCTGGGGGTCCAGGTGGCCAATGTCTTGACTGTGTTCATTTTTTAAATGATAGAAATTGAAAGCATTGTTTAGTATTAGCATATATCATCAAGTATCTTTTTTAAAGCAAATCTTTGTTGAATAAATAATCAATCTTTCAGGAGCCTCTACATGTCTTGGTCTTGCTCTGGTGACTATCTGGTGACAAATTCTAAGCTATCTATTCCCATATGGAGGGCTTGGTAAATATTTGCTTTTGAGATGAAGGTGGCTTTGTCAAGCAGCGTCCATTCTACCAAGTGCACATAACTATGCAGCTCTTCCTCAAACTCTAATTTTGTGGATTTCACCTGCAGATCCTGAAAGGGGCCGATGGTGCTTCACTCTGCCTTCCCCTCCTGCCTACCCCAGATTTGGCCCAGACTGTGTCCCTAATTCATACATTTCTCTGGTCTCCCTGCTGTAGGCACCTGTTCCCCATTTTCCATTACCCCTCTTAGAACCGAGAGGTGCTGCACTCTGCTCTGAATGCGAAGCAGCCCACATAGCCAGCACGAGTTGGCTACCCTTCCCCAGAGCACCGAACATCTTGAAGATATTTGTAATTTTACTCACAACTGGAGGATATAATTCATCGCTTGCTGAGTAAGTCCACCAGCTGCCAGAGGATTCCAGAGGCCATGTGCATGACACTTAGAGTAAAAACAAAATGAAATGGTTCTACTCTGCCCTCCCTCACACACAAATACACACACTCACAACCAAGCCAAGGGCTCGTGTTCTCAGACAGAATAAGCCCACCGCCTCCCGTGGGCCCCTGCCTCCCACCTCTTGATCTCTAAGGAGAGGTGGTTCAACGCGTGTTCAGGATACACCGATTCTGTGATGCAAATCAGGCGCAGGCAGATGGCAAGGTTAAGAATGAATTACTGTCAGCTATAAGAGGCTCAAGGGATAAAGGGAATCCCAGCCAAGGAGAGGGATGCAGACTTGCTCTCTACGCAATTAATCATCTGTCAGAGCACAAGGATGGCTGCTGGGAAGATCAGGTGAGTCTCCGCGGCTTACAGCCTGCTTTCCAGCTGGGGCCCTGTGGTCAGAGGGGCTTGACCAAGACCTCCTCCTTGCCTGGAACTTGGGGAACAGGGAGAAAGCAGACTGGCATCTGCCAGGAGGGACCGTGGGGACTGCCCATCCAGAGCCAGGTGGCCCTGTCCTGGACACAGGTGCCCTGGCCTTGACTCTCCCCATGGTTTCTATCTGCAGTTGCCAAGTGAATTCCAGCACTGACCACATTCTCCAGACTGTTCAACGGTGACAGTTGCTGCTATTGTGTCCTGTGCCTTGCTAACCTGTACACACAATCTTACTTAATCCTGCCTGCGGCCCTTTGAGGCTGGGTACCACACTTATCCCATCTAACAGATGAGGAAAATAAGGCTCAGAGAGACTCAGTGACTTGCCCAGGGTCACGCAGTTGTTGAGTGATAGACACAGAGTTTGAGCTCAGGCCTGTCTGATTTAGAAGCCACTGTTTGGAACCACCAGACTGCTGCCTCTCCCCAGAACTGTTTTGAACTGAGAACAAGAAAAAGTTTGTTCTCTGAACGCATTGTAGGTTGTCTCAGCTTCAGTGAAGATAACTGTAAAAATAACTGGGAGACACATTTATAGCTCCACTGCAGCAGCAAGCAGCTACGTCCTTCCAACATATTCTGAGTTTGATTCCCCTACTCCCATTCTCAACTCCTTGGCTTCCGACACCTTCCTAATCCTCTGTGTGTGTGTCTGCTTGTTTTTATTATGGTATGTGTTTTCTGAAGGTCTTCTGGAGAATGAGATGAGAAGTAGAAACAGGGAAAGAAGGTCAGGCAGATGCCCAGATAGATAGATGGTTGGACTGATAGATGGATTCACACAGATATATAGATGAAGAGATAATCAGACAAATGAACAAGCACGTGGACAGATGGACATGAAGACAGATAATTGGGTGGACAGACAAATAGACAGATGGACAGACAGGTAAACAGACAGAACAGCCCTGACTCATGCATGGATTGACTCTGCCAGACACCCACATCAGCCACCTGGGCTCTCTGAGAATGACCGCTGACCACAAGGAATGCTACTCCGAGGGCAGAGAGGCCTGGGAGGTCCTATGAAGGCCAGGAGTTTGGCACCTGTCACTGAGTTGGCCCTGTCACACCTAGTCAGTAAGGAGGATACCTGGTCAGTAAGGAGGGTGAGGAATGGCTTAACCCAGGGTTAACGTTCCGTCCACCTCCTTTGCCGGGCCTTGCTCTCCTGCCCTGGTTTCCGTCTCCTCCATTCTACTTACTCCCAAGGGGGCTCAGGCCAACATGACCTCGTGTGTGCAGTCGTTCAGTCCTGTCTGACTCTGTGCCACCCCATGGACTGTAGCCCGCCGGGCTCCTCTGTTCACAGAATTTCCAGGCAAGAATATACTGGAACAGGTTGCCATTTCCTACTCCAAGGGACCTTCCTGACCCAGGGATCCAGCCTGATTCTCCTGCATCTCTTGTGTTAGCAGTCAGATTCTTCACCACTGAGCCACTTGGGAAGCCCCACATGACCTAATCTGGTTTTTATCTTGTATGCGTGGATTTTTGCATTCCTTTCCCACTTGCCACCTCCAGCTAGATTTCCCTTAAGGCAAGAAATACGTCTCTTACCTCTGTTTATCCAGTGCTTACCTCAATACACTTTACTGCCAGGATGGAAAATTACCTCATGGAACACATCATAGGCAAGTACAAATCTCCAGCTTCTATACTTGAGGAAGCTTCTTTAGCCTCTTCAAGCACAATCACAAGTATCTGCAGCACTCAATAGCATCCTCAAATAGTATCCACGGTATATAAAAATGTCCCAACACCCCCACGATGACTATTTACTGAGTATTTACTAGACATATAATAACATAACAATTATTAATAATAATAGAGCATTCAGGGTGGATGTAAGCTCTTAACAATGCATCAGTAATAGGGCCTAGAGCTAGGTTCCATTTGTACCTACATTTTCTGGTTGAGAAGACTTAAACACTGGAAAAGGTTAAGTAACCATGCTAGATGGGACCAGTGGAGTAAGCGCTGGTGACCTTGTGCAGTCGTTAGAGAGCTTTAGTGGGCATCTTCTGACTAGTCCTGACCACACAGCCCCCTTCTCTGGTCAGACAAGAGCTGCTGGAGTCTAGCACAGAGGCACAAGCTGGCGGTGGCTCGTGGGGACACCTCCCAACCAGTTAATGACCTGTCACTCCCATTCGGAGCCCAGGACCAGCAAAGGGAGTTAAGGCTTGACTCACGGTAGCCATTCAGTGCTTTTTGTGACTTTCCCCAAGTCACCTAACCTCTGTGAGCTTCAGGGTCCTCATCTGTCGGTGGAGACAGTAAGACCAACCCGGGATCCTGAACGGGGCTGTCGTGAGAATCCAGTGAGCGTCGCTGCCTTGTCGAGGGGGCAGGGGGCTCTGCTGGGCTCTGCCAAAGCCCTTGGCAGCATTTCTGCATCAAGGCCCCTTGGAAAACATGATCTAATTGGATGATTCAAACGGGCTTCCCAAATGCATTCTAGATCATTGCTAGGAAATACCAAATGCTGTCTGAGAGTTCAACCAGTCCCAGAGGTTACTCTCAAGGCTGGTGCGTAAACCACGGTTATATCACTTCGGGCTCCTGGCCATCTGGCTGCGGTGCTAGAAATGCTTCAGGTTTGTTCTATTCGGACTTGGTTTGACCACAATCATATTAAATATTAAATCATCGAGTGGCACTGGCACAGAAAAGCACTCTGTCAGGCGTTAGCTATTCTGTCTTTTGTTACAATCCATAACAATTTCCTAAGCATTTAGAATGCGCCAACTCCAAGGCTTAAAAATGAATTATATCTGGCCTAAAGGAACTTTGTCCCAGTTTCACTGGAAATTAAAACTCAGCCTTCAGACACTGACACTGTGTTTCTTCATGATCTTGGGAAGCAAACATCACCACGATAAATGCAGATCCTCTGCCCTTGGGGGACACTGTAACTCTTCAGGGCTGGGACTCAGCACCCCGCCGCCCGTCCCATCCATCACGACAGTAATTCTGGGCCCTGTCTCTTCTCCCCAGGTCCTCAGTCTCCCCTCTCTGGCAGCTGATAACGCTGCCTTCTCCCTCACCTAGGGCTGTGCTTTCCACCATGGGCCATCACCTCGACCCAGGAATCCGACTCAGTCTCACCGGTAGAGGGACAAGCTGACATCAGCCCTCTCTTGGGAAGCAAAAGTTCCAAATCACCCGTGGGGCAATCCCCCAAAAGGGGTTTCACCAGCTCAAATCAGGAGGAGCCAATCAGACAAATCTAGAATGTGGAACATTCAGGGAGACAACTGGCTTGGACTCTACAAACATATCAATATCGTTTTTTAAAAAAGTGGAAGACTATTTTTCATGAAAGAAAACTAGAGACATAACTGAATGTAATGTGTCCATAAACCTTGACTGGATTCTGGTCCTCCTCCCCCAGAAAATTGCTCGTAAAATCCTTGAGGGAAATTGGTGAAGTTTGACTATCAGATGACATACTGGATGAGAGTTAGTTTTCCTGTTGGCATAATGTACTGTTGCAGAACGTCCTTACTCTGAGCAGATGCATTCAAGGGTGAAGAGAGACAGTGTCGGCAAATTTCAAACCTCATTATTCATAGATTTTCAAATTTGCTTACTAGTTAAAATTTATTTATAACTTCAAAATCAATACTTTTCATGGTTACTTGCTTTCATGGTTAGTTACAGTCATGCCCAAGGTGTTGAAAGTTTGAATCATTCTGCATGCGCATTCCTAACTGAGGTCAAACAAGGTGGTACTCTGCCTTCTTATTTCATTATTTCAGAAATGAACACTTGTAAACAAGTGTCCCTTTTGTGGTCTACTGAGTGCATATTTTTCCCCATACTTTTTTGAAATTTTGCTTTTTAAAATGGTCCCAAGCACAGTGCTGTCTATTTCTCCTATATGCAAGAAGACTGTGATGTCCCGTACAGAGAAAATATACATGTGTTAGATAAGCTTGGTTCAGGCATCAGTTACAGTGCTGTTGGCTGTGGGTTCAATGTTAATAAAATACAGTATCTTTAAACAGAAGAAAGGTTAGTGGAAACGTGATCAGAAACTCACAGGAACCTAACTCTGTATTTCCCGTGGAAACAATGGTTTAGCATTTGCTGATTCAGTGTTCACTCCAATTTTATAGCATACAACTACTGTGGTTAATGAGGATGGATTATATGTGTGTGCATATGTGTGTGTTATAGTCACATCTATAGAGTGTGAACTAGTGTAATAGAATGTTAATAACTGGTGAATCTAAATGAAGAGCATATTCTTTCATTTTTCCACAGATTTAACTTTTTCAAAAAACGTTGGAAAAGAGCACACCACACAAACTGTGGCTTGTAGCATGTTCATGGTAAGATCAGCTTAGAGAATCCAGCATCTCTTTAATGAAAGAACATGGATTGGAATGGAGTGGAGTAGAGCAGATTAGAAAAGAAAATATCATTCTTTCACGTGCATACTTGGTGAAACTTGTTTTTAGAGAGGCATGATGTGTGTTTGCTCTGTTGTAAAGTAAAATGTTTCCCTTATTATGAGTTATGGTTCAAAAACATTTGCAGCTCATGAGTCTGTAAACCCAAAGGCAGTCATTGGCACCCGCCCTGTTCACCTTCCCTTCTCTTCAATGTTCTGTGTCAGAGTCCAGACCCGCCTCTAGAGGGCGCCCTTCTCCTTCCCAGGCTGGCGCCCTGAGGGCTGGCTATGACTCCTCCCGCTCTGCCCCCTCTCCATCCCTCATCCTCTGCTTCTCTGTCGCCCCACCTCTTCCCATGTGCTCCCTCTAGGCCACCAAGAACCATGCTGTAGTCTCCCCCAGGATCACTCCCTAGGCCCTGATGCTTTTTACTCTCAGCCTCTGCTACGGCATGACTCCTGTATCATCAAGTCCTGAACTTGCTTCCTTGCACCGCGGAGGTGGCCCTGGAGTCTGTGAGGGCAGAGGAGAAGCAGGTGGAGAGGGGGCTGCAGGGACTGCTTCCAGGGGAAGACGCTAGCTCAGACATTAGAAAGTTCTCTTACTAAGTGACTAGCAAAGCTCTGTATAAGAAGTAAAACATTTAGACATATCCAGGAGCACAGACAGGAGTCCGCTTAATTTAAAAAAAAAAAGTTACAAGAGTAAGAACATTCCAGGTAGCAGGGGCAACTAGGCCAGAAGAAGGACAGAGGGAAGCAGCAGCAAGAGGAGGAAAAATGGAATAAACCAAGAATCAGAAATGTGAGTGTCATAGGGCGCAACTCAAAAGGATTCTGCAGCTTCCACCTTACTGCAGAAGTCACCGGTTAGTCGGACAGAAACCACAGGCTGACTGGTTTCTGGGCTCACAGCTTTGAGGAAACAAGTTTCCTGCTAATTAAGGAAGACAGTACCAGCCAGCATCCATGAAAAGTGCCAATTCTTGATATAGGTGTTTTCATTAATTATTAGGCTTCAAAAAAAAAAAAAAAGAAACAAAAGGTGAGCCTGTAGCTACAAAGAAAACTAGACAGGAGGAACACACCCAGGAAGCCCAGTGGCCCTGAAACTCCTGTCAAGAGTCTGCCATCCTTTAGCAGAGGTCTAGGATGCTCTCCTAGTCTGAAAGACTCAGAGTTGGGGAGATACTGGAGAGGAGAGGATTGAGGTGATCCCAGTCCGAGGAAACAGGAAGACTTCAGGAGTGGCGGAGCTTCTCGGGGAACCAGATTAATGAAGGAAACACAGGAGCAGGGGCTGGCAAGGACCTGGCATGGCCCTGAGAAAGGACTAGTTCCTCCTGCTGTCTCTGTAGGACCCAAGGGAAGTCCAGGGGGTGAAAAACAGACCATTGCCTCTTCACCACCTATGGTAGGATGACTTCTGTTCCGTCTTAGCTTCTCAAGAAAAATTCTTGGACAGTGACTGCAGTTAAAAGCTTCTGCACAACAAAGGAAAATATAAGCAAGGTGAAAAGACAGCCATCTGAATGGGAGAAAATAATAGCAAATGAAGCAACTGACAAACAACTAATCTCAAAAATATACAAGCAACTTCTGCAGCTCAACTCCAGAAAAATAAACGACCCAATCAAAAAATGGGCCAAAGAACTAAATAGACATTTCTCCAAAGAAGACATACGGATGGCTAACAAACACATGAAAAGATGCTCAACATCACTCATTATTAGAGAAATGCAAATCAAAACCACAATGAGGTACCACTTCACACCAGTCAGAATGGCTGCGATCCAGAAATCTGCAAGCAATAAATGCTGGAGAGGGTGTGGAGAAAAGGGAACCCTCCTACACTGTTGGTGGGAATGCAAACTAGTACAGCCACTATGGAGAACAGTGTGGAGATTCCTTAAAAAATTGCAAATAGAACTACCTTATGACCCAGCAATCCCACTTCTGGGCATACACACCGAGGAAACCAGAATTGAAAGAGACACATGTACCCCAATGTTCATCGCAGCACTGTTTATAATAGCCAGGACATGGAAACAACCTAGATGTCCATCAGCAGATGAATGGATAAGAAAGCTGTGGTACATATACACAATGGAGTATTACTCAGCCGTTAAAAAGAATTCATTTGAATCAGTTCTGATGAGATGGATGAAACTGGAGCCGATTATACAGAGTGAAGTAAGCCAGAAAGAAAAACACCAATACAGTATACTAACACATATATATGGAATTTAGGAAGATGGCAATGACGACCCTGTATGCAAGACAGGGAAAGAGACACAGATGTGTATAACGGACTTTTGGACTCAGAGGGAGAGGGAGAGGGTGGGATGATTTGGGAGAATGACATTCTAACATGTATACTATCATGTGAATTGAATCGCCAGTCTATGTCTGACGCAGGATGCAGCATGCTTGGGGCTGGTGCATGGGGATGACCCAGAAAGATGTTATGGGGAGGGAGGTGGGAGGGGGGTTCATGTTTGGGAATGCATGTAAGAATTAAAGATTTTAAAATTTGAAAAATAAAAAACTAAAAAAAAAAAATAAAAATAAAAGGATAACCCACATATGCTTAATTAGCAATCATAAAAAAAAAAAATTTAAAAATGCTTGCTCCTTGGAAGAAAAGCTATGGCAAACCTAGACAATGCGTATTAAAAAAAGCAGGGACATCACTTTGCCAACAAAGGTCCATATAGTCAAAGCTATGTTTTTTCCAGTAGTCATGTATGCATGTGAGATTTGGACCATAAACAAGGCTGAGCACCAAAGAATTGATGCTTTCTAATTGTGGTGCTGGAGAAGACTTTTGAAAGTCCCTTGGACAGCAAGGAGATCAAACCTGCCAACTCTAAAGGAAATAAACCCTGAATATGAAGGGACTGATGCTGAAGCTCCAGTACTTTGGCCACCTGATGGGAAGAGCCATTGGAAATGAGAAGAGCCATTGGAAAAGACCCTGATGCTGAGAAAGATTGAGGGCAGGAGGGGAAGAGGGGAAAGAGAATGAGATGGTTGAATAGCATCACCGACTCAATGGACATGAGTCTGAGCAAACTGCAGGAGGTAGTGAAGGACAGGGAAGCCTGGTGTGCTGCAATCCATGGAGTTGCAAAGAGTCAGACACACCTTAGTGACTTAACTGCAGCAACTAACAGAGGTCATCTTGGGGCAGAGAAAGGACAGGCTGCCAGGGGAAAGGAAAGGGGTTGTCGCCTAGGGGAGAAACTGTGCCGAGCACAGTAGCAGGAGGGGAGCTGGCAGCAAGAGACAGGGTCTTCCTTGAGGACACCCCTAGGGGGACACCATGCTGCTACCCCTGTATTTTGGAGACAGTCTTTCTCTACAAGGGGGAAGTTTTGGCAGTTATACCTGGATTTATATGTTATATGGATTTAAAAGTTATATGGATTTAAAAGCCATAAATTCTGAGATAGGACTGGAGAATGAAGGTGATATGGACCTGCAAGGGGCCAGGACTTTCTTCCTCAGGGCAATGTCTTTTATCTTGGCTGGTCATCAGAATTCTGAAGGGCAGTCTTATAAAACACACCATTTTGTGAATTCCCTGGCAGTCCCGTGGTTAAGACTCAGCGCCTCTACTGCCAAGGTGGGGGTTCAAGCCATGGTCAGGGAACTCGGATCTCACAAGTTGTGCAGTGTGGCCAAAAAAAAAAAAAAAAACAGAACAAAAAACCCTCAAACTTTCAGTTCCTTTCCAGACTTGCCAAATTAGAATCCACAGGTGTTCAATTATATATTTTATCTCCACTGTTAGATTGTGAGCCTCTTCAGATGGGTCTGGGTCTGAGCAAGGGTCAGCTGGTTGTGAGAATCAGCTTGTTCGAGTAGAGAGGGCTGATCTGGCTCCGTGGATGTGGAGCTGGCACCGAGAGCCCGCTCAGCTCTGTTCTCCTTCGCCTGCTCTGGGCCCTAGACTGCCGCTGCCGCTGCCGCTGCCGAAGCAGACGTGCCCCTCTCCCTTTCCCACCTCCACTTTTCAGTGCAGAATTCTGTAGCTCTTACTGCTTATGCTGCAGCTGGCATATGACAAAACTAATAATAATAATGGCTCGATATAACCTTTTCATTCAAGTGTTCATTGTCATTTCTCCGTGGTTTCTGAGTGGGGGGTAACAGTTTGAGGAAGAGAATCCTTGGTTGATGGACTAGCTCTTCTGGGTCAAATACATCATGAATTGGAGGGGAGTAGGAAACAGAACCAAAGGTGGCCATGTAGGCCCACTCCCCTTCAGCAGGGGCCATCAGAGCTGAGATGGCAACAAAATATTTCCACGACAGTCCTACTCAGATAGTGTAATAGGAAAGTGAGCAAGGTGGTGGTCTAGCGGTTAGGACTCCACACTTCCATGGCAGGGGGCATAGGTTAGATCCCTCGTTAGGGAGCTAAGATCATGCAAGTTGTGCAGCAGAACAAAAATTTTAAAAGGTGAGCAGAAAGTTGTGGCTTAGAAAAATTCAGGGCTGTTAGAAAAAGATGCTATCTTCACATATTACTGAAATCTTAAAGGATACAAGCTAAACTCTGAAGACCTTTCAGTTCAGTTCAGTCGCTCAGTCGTGTCCGACTCTTTGCGACCCCGTGAAATGCAGCACGCCAGGCCTCCCTGTCCACCACCAACTCCCGGAGTTCACTCACACTCACGTCCATCGAGTCAGTGATGCCATCCAGCCATCTCATCCTCTGTCGTCCCCTTCTCCTCCTGCCCCCAATCCCTCCCAGCATCAAAGTCTTTTCCAATGAGTCAACTCTTTGCATGAGGTGGCCAAAGTACTGGAGTTTCAGCTTTAGCATCATTTCTTCCAAAGAACACCCAGGGCTGATCTCCTTTAGGATGGACTGGTTGGATCTCCTTACAGTCCCAGGGACTCTCAAGAGTCTTCTCCAACACCACAGTTCAAAAGCATCAATTCTTCGGCGCTCAGTTTTCTTCACAGTCCAACTTTCATATCCATACATGTCTACTGGAAAAACCATAGCCTTGACTAGACGGACCTTAGTTGGCAAAGTAATGTCTCTGCTTTCGAATATGCTATCTAGATTGGTCATAAATTTCCTTCCAAGGAGTAAGCATCTTTTAATTTCATGGCTGCAATCACCATCTGCAGTGATATTGGAGCCCTGAAAAATAAAGTCTGACACTGTTTCCACTGTTTCCCCATCTATTTCCCATGAAGTGATGGGACCGGATGCCATGATCTTCATTTTCTGAATGTTGAGCTTTAAGCCAACATTTTCACTCTCCTCTTTCACTTTCATCAAGAGGCTTTTTAGTTCCTCTTCACTTTCTGCCATAAAGGTGGTGTCATCTGCATATCTGAAGTTATTGATATTTCTCCTGGCAATCTTGACTCCAGCTTGTGCTTCTTCCAGCCCAGCGTTTCTCATGATGTACTTTGCATAGAAGTTAAATAAGCAGGGTGACGATATACAGCCTTGACATACTCCTTTTCCTATTTGGAACCAGTCTGTTGTTCCATGTCCAGTTCTAACTGTTGCTTCCTGGCCTGCATATAGGTTGCTCAAGAAGCAGGTCAGGTGGTCTGGTATTCCCATCTCTTTCAGAATTTTCCACAGTTTATTGTGATCCACACAGTCAAAGGCTTTGGCATAGTCAATAAAGCAGAAATAGATGTTTTTCTGGAACTCTCTTGCTTTTTCCATGATCCAGCGGATGTTCGCAATTTGATCTCTGGTTCCTCTGCCTTTTCTAAAACCAGCTTGAACATCTGGAAGTTCATGGTTCACGTATTGCTGAAGCCTGGCTTGGAGAATTTTGAACATTACTTTACTAGCATGTGAGATGAGTGCATGAAGTCAAACAGGAAGCCTGTGAAAGGGTAGAGAAGGTAGACTTGGCTGCACAATAAAAGCTGGGCAAGCTGAGCTCCAGTCCCAACTGTTTACTGACTGGCGGTGTGACCTTGGGCAGGTCCTTCTTCTCCCATAGGCTTTGATTTCCCAACCTATGAACAAGGAGTCTGAATTTATGCATGGCCTTCACTCTTGGTTACCTATGACTGATGGGCAATCTTACATAAACATTTCACAATCCTAAGAATGATTAGAAATGAACTACTCATAAGATGAACTGGGCCTGCCCAGGCAGGAGTTGATTACACATCACCCTGAGTCCACTCAGCCTTATTAGTGGATTCTGTTGCAATGGTTCAGTATCTTTAGGACATTGACCTCTATCTTGTCCAACATAGTGTTTTTGCACAAAAAACCTGGGAAAACTCAGTGGATGGTAGCCCTAGGCAAGGCAGACACAAATGAGACCCTCCAGACTGCAGTTCCCTGCAGAGAGCAACTATTTTGTATTTGTGAATTAAAAATAGCTATTAGTGGTTTGCTAGAGTGGCTTCCTAAGGGCCTAAACATAGGGTGCACAAAGATCTGATGTCTTCCAGACTGGTCAGGGTTTTCTGACCTCTCAGTGAGAGCCCTCATCTATTTAACATTCACTTTTTTAAACCTTGTGGTAACTCTGAATACCCCACTAAGTATAGTGCCTGCCACCTCTCTGAAAGACATCTCGGCATTCCCTGCTGGTTCTTTTTCAGTCTCATTTATCATTGACGGCCTACCATTTATAATTCCTCTAAGCTGCAGTCTCTCACTGGTGTCCTGTGAAACAGACTGAACAATTGCATTTGGCCTGCACAGTACTGGCCAGCAGAGTTGTATTGCTGTTGTTGTTTTTAAATCTTGAATTAGCTTTTGCATTTAAAATGTAATGCCATGTTCTGGTTATCTATTGCTCCCTTACAAATCATGCAGCTCAGTGGCATAAAACATAACCCTAGTCATGATTATGCAAGTCAGGAATTTGGGCAAGGCACAGCTCAAGGTGGAGGGCAGGAGATGGAGGGTGGTCTCTGCACCGTGATGTCTGGGACCTCGACAGGGAAGACTCAAACAGCTGGAGTGACTTGAAGAGCTGAGGGGTGCTATTCAAAGTAGTCCTGTCATCTGCTTTCCTAGGATCAGTCTAGGCGAGATCCAGCTGAATTAAAATTGAAAGACAATAATCATTTACTAAAAAATCCAAAACTTAAATGGTGAATGGATAGAATAGTGGCAATGGTTTGTAAATGGTGAGGGGATACAATGATGGCAATGATTTGTAAATGATTTCCTTCACCATAACCCTCAAAAGGAGCCACAAGTGAAAACTTTTTTCCCCAGGACTTTCTAGAAACAAATTGTGAATTTACCTGAGAAATAACCCCAGACTGACGCCATGCTCCTGACCTACACATATGAAAAGGAAGACTTCAACATTCTAAAGCATTTTGTAACTCTCTTGGGCCTGATTCCCCAGCTCACTTCCTCTTGGTTGTTAGTTATATTTTTTTGCAAATTTTCTGGGCCCCTTGACCTTTTGTGACAGATGTTGATGAATATTGCAAAAAATGCAGAAAGTAATACTGTTGTTTGCTCAAAATCTTTATTCTCATTATTAAGTATTAGACCCCAAGCTATTTCATCAATGTCTATTGCTTTAATAAATAGTTCACATTCCTCTATTAATGTGTCATAATCTTACAAGTTTGTTGTTATAATTCACGTTTCATCCAATGAGACTTAAAAACCATAAATTTGGGGTTGCATAATTATCAGTGGACTCATAAGACTTTTATTTGCTCAAATGCAAAATGCTTTACATAGTTTCAGGGAGCTGAAATGGCTCTTGTAATACGATACCAGATTAAACAAATCTCTCATGCTTTTTTTGCTTCCTGTTGATTTAAATTTCTTTTACTAAATGGAGAGAAGTGGTCAGTGTTATTAAAAATGACTAGCAATCTTCAGTAATCAGGGAGCACAAAATTCCACTTGTACATGCCTGTCCTGAGGGAACCCCAGGCCACCCTCTCTGTTGCAGAGAAGGAGGAGGAGAGTACCACCTTCACACAGGTTCTGACACGAGACAGACCTGAGCTCAGATTCCTGCTGAAAATCACTGGCGAAGTTTGGGCCTTTGTCTCATAAGAGTGAAAAGAGGATGATGATGCCTACCTCAAAAGGCTATTGAGAGAACTGACAACCTATATGGCTTAGGGATTTTATGTTTAAATTAAATCAGAAAGACTTAGATTCAAATCCTGACTCTAGGACTTCTGAGTTGAGTGATCTTGGGCAAGTCACATAAACTCTCAGCCTTAAATTCATCTCTAAAATGGGGTTACTAATAGTGCTTAATTCATAGGGTTGTAAATGAGATGCAAATACATGTAAATGGCTAATGCAATGCCAGGCAGTTGAGGGGCCTGAACCAATCCTGGGTCCACTCGTCTGAGTGCAGTAAAGCTAATCTACTGACTCCAGGTGGTAGTGAAAGAAAGTACAGTGTTTATTGCAGAATGCCAACCAAGGAGAATGGGCAGCTCATGCTCAAAAGACCCAAACTCCTCCACTGCTCTCAGAGGAAAGATTTTAAAGGCAGTGTGAGAGAGGGGGCTGCAGGGTGAGTGATTAGTTCATGAACAGTTCTCAGATTGGTTGGCATCAAGGTGAAGTATCAAGCATCATCAGTCTTCTGGTTTCAAGCAGTCTAGGGTCTGTGTGCTTGTGGTCAGCAGTTTTCATCTGGAAGGGGTCTGCTTCTTGTAAAAATCAACTTAAGAACATGTGTCAGCGCTTTGTCTATATCTTGCAGGGAACTGGGAGTTCAGTGACTCTATTAGGTGGTGGATTTATAGTCTAAATTGTTACCAGTTTCCCCAGCCCAACTACTATTCTTTGCTTCTACATCTTCAATTTTCCAATTGTTAACTCTTGAGTCCGCCTTTTGAAACTCGGGGAGGCCTGGGAGACTAAAGCAGAAGCCCTTTACTTTGAAGGACAGGGAAACTGGAGCTTGTACACAATTTCATATACAGGAACCCTCTTCGCTTTCTCTTGGTTCACAGTCTTCTGGACCTACTCTCTGCATCTCAGCTTTTTCTTATTGCTGGTTTCCCAGGGCTTGGATTTCCAAGTGTTCTGCTCAGGTGTCAGAACTAGGGTCCCAATATCTAACTGAGACACCAGGGTGACCACAGCCCCCAGGGCCTGACACAAGTGGTAAAAGCTTCATCACAGCACATGGCGGGCGGAGGACCTGCTGTTACCTGGGAAATCACTGCCCTGGAGCAGCCAGACACTTGGGGCTCTGAGGAAACCAGTGGCCTACGTTTGGTAGCAGCTTCCAGCTGCTGCCACAGGCTACGGTGGCCGCAGAGGCCCCTCTCCAGCCATCCACATGATACTGCTGTCAAGCAAGCCCTGGGGAAGAAGCTGGAGGGGAGGGGAGCTCAGAGTACGGGCCCTCCCCTTCCTCCTCTTCAGCTTGTTCTGAAGCACATGCAGCCCCAGCACCTCCAGGTCCCCCTGCACACCCAGGCTTCACAGGCACTCAAGAGTGAAAAGTGAAAGTGTTAGTCACTCAGTCGTGTCCAGCTGTTTATGACCCCATGGACTGTGGACTGTACTCCACCAGGCTTCTCTGTCCATGGGTTTCTCCGTGCAAGAATACTGGAGTGGGTTGCCTGAGAACCCACTGCCATTGACTGAACATTTCCCAAGTGCCCATCCAAGTTTAATCTTCACAATAGCACCAGGAGGCTGTTGCTATTACTCTAATTTTAGAATTGGAAGAAGAGAAGCCCAGAGTCATCACCTGCCAAAGTCCCACGACTGGTCTGTAAGTGAGCAGAACTGCAACCCAGGCCTGGCGTCCCCAAGATTGGCTCTTCACCACTGAGATTCTTTTTTGCTCAAATGTAGGGATAAAGTCAAGTTGAAAAAGGCAGGCTGACACAGGGGAATTTTCTATATGGACAGGAGTTTGGTCATTGCAATGATTCCTGGAAGTGTCTTGCAAATTGGAAGAAGGGAGCAATCAGAGAAGGGTGCGTGGAGACACCCAGATCTTTGGGAGGCGGGAGCAGCCTGGTGAGGGTCAGTGAGAAGCCCAGAGGGCAGAGGTACGGCCATCAGGATCTGGATCAGGCTGAGCCCCAGCTCTGAGGGAGGCCAGGAGGCGCTCAGAGCAGAAATCTCAGGGCCTCTCCGGAAGGAGCCCAGACGCCTGGAGAGCGCATGTGCAGCTGAGAACCACAGGCACCAAAGAGGCCAGGGGAACTTCCGGGCTTGGTTTGGGGGTGTCTTGTCTCCCCCCATTAGCCGGATGATGAGATCTTGTAACTAGCAAGAGGAAGTCATCAACTTGCAAAATTATTATTAATATGGAACGCCTGGAATGGTACTAGGCATATTTTACAATTAATTTTTAAACCCAATGACATCTGTCTGGGTGGGCATCAGGGCCCCGATGATCTCTGAGAAGGCTGACTTAGAGGAGCAGAGACATTTGTTAGTAAGTAGCAGAGAACCCGCCTGCTTTCCCCTACAACACACACAATATGGACAAAATACTTCTCATCTTTGGACCTGGACATAACATTAAGGGCTCTGTTGGTTACTGACATGTTACCAGTCTGAGTTCCATTTCTCACTGGAAAAGAGTTAACTGTCGGTTTAGGGAAACCGATTGCAGTCTTCTCCTTTCTTCGTAAACCTCTCAGTGCGGTCTTCCTGGGCGGCTCTGCGGCTCCACCCCGCGACCGCCGGATCTCCATCTTGCTCCGAGCTCACCGGGCTCCAGTGGGCCAGCCTCTGTCAGACCCAGAGGTTGATAGATCGGCCTTTTCGCTGGAGTGTTACCAAGAATTTCTCCGTCCCTCCTTGCCAGAATGCATGTTTCCAATTATGTTAAACTCTTCAGGAGAAGTTCACGTCTTTTTGAGTTGGTTAAATAAAACTGCGATATTTGGGAAGCGCCCGGATCGCTGCAGGAGCTGGTCCCAGAAGAGGGGGGCGAGGGCTGCCGGACCAGCGGCCTGCGAGTGATTACCTCCAAGCCAACCGCAGAGCGCACGCTGCAGGTTTCTTTTTGGGCGCCCGGTTTTCTCCTGTTTGCAAGACAGGCGTTATATGCCGCGGAGAATGAGGTCTTGGGTCCCTGCCAGGAGGCAGAAGGGTGGATGAGACCCCACCCCCAGCACGCACAGGTTAGCTTTTCCGAGACAACCCGGAGTAGGATTCAGGACAGGTGGGGCAAGGAGGTCAAACTTTAATGTCTGTCAAGTAGCCTGGTAAATAGTTTTCAGATGGGGTGACCCTCCCCTCCCCTTCCCACCCAGTGTTGCCCCTAGGGCCGCCTCCCCACAGTCTCTGGTTGCATTTGCCTAAGAATCTGTCTTCTTCCTCCCCATCTGCTGCCCCCCAACCCGCTGTTCCCACATTCGGACTATTTCCACAAACCCCAAAGCCAGAAGCATGGAAGGTGTGAGGAGCCAGAGAGGGTGTCTGCCAGCCTTCTCCTCCCACAGACTGAGCTCTCCCAGCCAGCGGCCTCATCCCCTCCACGTTCACTCCTGTTTCTTGTAGGCCGAGGGCCAACGTGCTCCTTCCAAATCCAAAACAGTTAATCCTGATCACCCTCCCTCCCACTGATGGTTTCCGCTGAGAAATTTTTCATACCATTGCCTAACAGACTCAGACTCTGTCCCCCAGGTACCCTCCTCCAGTCGACCTGTTGCTGCTAAAATGGGGAACACTCACCATGTAAACACTCTCCAAGGTGGGGAGGGCAAGGTGATGGTCAGGAAAGGCTTCTTGGTGCTTGCATTGCATCTTAAAAGATCTTTCAAGACTTTCTTTTAAGACTTCAAGTTGCTTTTTGAGGGAATATTTGTGGGGTGGGTGGAACATTAAGGAGGAGCTTTCTAGGCAGAGAGGATGGTGTAAGAAAGGTGCTGGGCAGGCATGCAACCTCACAGCCTGATCCAGAGACAGTAGAATTGTGTGGAGTTCATCATAGACAAATCACAGGATGTGATTAGGTATAGATCAAAGATGAGGCTGCAGAGGAAGGCAGGGGCCCCTCATCATGTTCCCTGGGTGCAATGGCAAGGATCTGGGGCTCGATCTCATAGACTAAGGGAGTCATTGAGGAATTTTAGTCAGGAGAGATCTGCATTTTCCAAATATTACAGGGAGTATGTGGAGAGAAACTCAGAACCAAGACAGGAGCAGTGTGAACAGAAAAGGAAAGACTGACCAAGAAGAGATATTTAATGTGTAGACTATATAGGACATTGTGAGTAACTGTTGTTCCGGCTCAAGGACTGGGTGGTTAAAGGTCCTACTAATTCACCAAGATAGGAAATGCCAGAGGATGAGAAGGTCTGGAAGTGCCCATGATGAGTGTGGTTATGGATGTGTGGAGTTTGAGGTACCTGTAGGACAGGTAAGTAGAGATGCCCAGTTGGCAATTGGCTTTCCAGCCTGGAGTTCAGAAGAAGGGTGTGGGCTAGGTGGTGGTCCATTTGTGGTCCCCTTGGTCCCAGAATTCTACATTGATGTTCTTTTTGTTCACGTCTAACTGTTGTCACCCACCAGCCCAATGTGCCATAGCCATCAGTTGGTTGGAATGGTTTTGGGATTCATGTGGACAATACAGTCTCTATGGCCTAGAAGTCAAACAGGTGTATAACTCTCTAACCCCCATCCACTCACCCCATGTCAGTTCTCTGCCATCTAACTGGAGGAAATGCCTATTAAACTTTGGAGTGTCTCCATCAGTGAATGGTAGGATTTAATGTAGCCACAGCAAATGTGGGATGAGAGAACTGTGGGATCTAGATGGTGGTGGTGTTTTGGGAGGACTTTTTGGAACTTTGTATGTTACACAGTTTGAAGCAGAGACAAAACTGTGTGCAAAGCTCAGAAGACTAGAAAGAAATTATATTCTGGGCTAAAAAAGATATGGTAGATATATACAATGGAATATTACTCGGCCATTAAAAAGAATGAGATGATGCCATTTGCAGCAACATGGATGTACCAAGAGAGTGTTATACTGAGTGAAGTGAGTCAGACATATCATATGACATCCCTTATATGTGGAACCTAAAAATAAATGATAGAAATGAACTTACTTACAGAACAGACTCACAAACTTCAAGAATGAGTTTATGATTTCAGGGGGAGGAATCGGGGCAGGGGAGGGACGGTTGGGGAGTTTGGGCTATGTTGTTGTTCAGTCACCAAGTAGTGTCTGACTCTTCGTGACCCCGTTTATTGCAGCACTCCAGCCTCCCTGTCCCTCACCATCTCCCATAGTTTGATGAGATGTACACACTGCTATATTTAAAATGGATGACCAACAAGGACCTACTGTGTAGCACATGGAACTCTGCTCAGTGTTACCTGGCAGCCTGGATAGGAGGGTAGTTTGGGGGAGAATGGATACATGTATAGGTATGGCTGAGTCCCTTTGCTGCTCACCTGAAACTATCACAACTTTGTTAATCGGCTATACCCCCAATACAAAACAAAAAGGTTGAAAAAAAGAAATTACCATACTCAGAACTGCAAATAGATGTGTGTGGGGAGGAGAAACCAGAAGGATGCATAGGAACCAGACCTTGCTGGTTCTAATAAATCATGTTACATAATCAAATTTAAATTTTAAAAAGATTGTTCTAACTGCAATATTAAGGCATGCTTGCAGGGAGATGGGGGCAAAAATTTTGGAAGGGAGGAAGAAGGCATTGTGACAACACAGTCGAGAGATGATGGTGGCCTGGCCTATGTTAGGAGCTGCGAGGACAGACTCAGTGGAGAGATTTGAGAGCTGTTCAAAATGGAAACTACAGGATCTGAGTAGTGAGGCCCCTAACGCTCCAGGTTACCGCTGTCATCTGTGACGGTGACATCTGTGACTGGTAAGACGGCTTCCGCGGCTCTGAAGCCTGGCCCTGTAAGGTGCCCGGTCCCCACACATGGCTGCAGCGTGAATATACAGGGTAATGGCTACCATCAAGCTCCCCCACAGGAGACTCTTCCAGGACACAACAAAACACGCCTTTAGAGAGTCCACCTATTACCCCCTGTACTATGAATCCAGAAGATTGTTTTCTAGATGTTGTCAGATGAAACAAAAGACATGAAACACAAGGAGGTTTCCATGTACTTGGAACAATAAATACAGTCATAAATAGTGAAAATGATACAAGAAGTTTTAAGGGGATGGAAACTAAAAAGAGAGTTCAGAATGGAAAAGAGTTAATAAAAACAACTCCCAATTATTCATAATATGCTCAAGGTCAAGCATTTTCTCCTTTAAAATAACCTATGAAGAAGATACTGTAATTAAAAAGAGAGAGACTGTGATGCCCAATTTACAGGTGAGGAAACTGAGACCAAAGGTAAAATCTACCAGTATCCTGGTCGTCTATTGCTGAATAGCAGACATTTCAAAACATCATCGCTGAGAACAGTAAGCATTTACCATCTCTCACAAGTTGTGTGAGTCAGGTTAGCTGGCACTTCTGGCTCAGAGTCTCTCATGAGGTTGCAGTCAAGAGGTCAGTCGGAGCTACAGTCCGCTGGAGGCTTGGCTGTGACTGGAAGATCCATTCCCAGAGTGGCTCACCACAGGGTGGAGCTGCTGTTGAAGGGAGGCCTCAGCCCCGCCATGCAGACTGCGTCACAGAGCTGCCTGGGTCGGCACATCATGGCGGCTGACTGCCGCCGAGGGAGCTACCCCGGAAGACAAGGCAGAAGTCACACATCACTGACACAGTGTTACACCGGTCACTCAGGTCAGCCCTCAGTCAGCGTGGGAGAGGACTACCCACGGGCACAGCCACCACTGGTGAGAGTCACTGCAGGCCACTCGGAGCCTGGCTAACATGCTAGCAAGTGCTTCATTCAGGATGCAAGCTCGGGTCTGTGGGACACCTCACTGCTCTCTCATGAACACAAAACAGTGCTCCGTGGTCAAATAAATAAAGATGCACACTTCCTCTTCTCAGAGCCAGGCACTGTGATTTTCCAGGAATAAGAATAAAGTGATATGACCTTGAGACCAGTTTGGGAGCCAATGGCCCCCTGTGTGGCTGGGAGCTCTCAACAGAAGAATTGTTTTTAGGTCCGAAGAGAAGAAGGTAACGATCATTTTACAGAGCAGGAAAGGGAGGGAAATCCAGAGAAAGACAAGACACCAAGCCATGACGGTCAGGACTATCCACATAATGCCCATCTGCAAGGGGTTGAGTTCTTCCTGTTTCAGTTTTGGCCTTGGCTCTAGGGTTGAATTGACATAGTCAAAGTCAAACAGATAGTAAATGACTTTATCTGGATACATGAGGGGAAAAATTAGTTTTACTGTTCACTTCACTCACTTTACTCTCTGACAGCAAAGTAAATCAATCTTTATAATGTGAGACCTGCACAACACAAATTGTAATCACACGCTTTTTTATCTCAGTGTGATTCAAGGTAAATATTTGGGATTCTAATGGCCTTAGCATAGTGGTTTGTCACTTGGCTACACAGTAGAATCATTGTGAAAATGAAGCTTTTTAAAAATACAGCCATACCTGGGCTCCACTCCAAATAAACTAAGGAAGAATTCTAGGATGTGAGGCTTGGGGACTGATAGTTTTTAAAAGTTCCCCTGGCTGATTCCTATTGCTCTTTCTCTTCCTCATTCTCTCTCTCTCTTTTTCTCTCTTTTACTTTCTCTATTTCTCTCTCTCAATCTCCACACGTTCCCTCCCAATACACCCACTTCCAGGCAAAACACCCAGCTTAAGAACTGCCTTAAAACCATTGTTATCCCCTTGACAGAGCCCAGGCAGTGCTGGTGTGCGGGGGTGCTCCGGCTACATTTGTTTTTATCTCAGCTGACGGCATTTCCCAAGGAGGCCTTTGCATCTGACATTTCTATGGTCACACACGTTGAGACCCTGAGTGGACAATGGGCATGAGTGGCCAGAGAGTCTTCTTAACAATTGAGTGCCACTGTGGATAAATTTTCCATAGTATTATTTCCATAGTATTAAGTATTTCCATACATGTTAAGATTTGACACTCAACAAATCTTTCTGGGATTTTGAGACACACCACTTCCTATCAGGTCATCTGAAGTCAGTGGAGACTCACTTGTAAAAACACCAGAGACAAGAATTTCAAAGATGGCAACAGAATCTCAGTTATGTAACATGTACATTTGATTATTTTTGAGGTAGCTATCATCTCAGAAGATAAGGTGAGAAAACAGTTTCTTTTTTAAACCTGTCAGATAAAATTAAGTTAAAACTAAGCCTAAGGGAGAACAAATATTGGTTTGAAAGATAGATTTTAGTCATTTAAAAACATTAAAATTCATGGTTATTTATGGGGCAGGGCAGATGAGAAACAAGACTGGAAGGAAAACATCTCTGCAAAAGTTTTTATACTTACAGCTTTGTAAATAAATCATGTGCATATTTGAAAAGGAAATAACAATAAATAGAATGTAATCAATTACACAGTGCATCAAGTGAAAAGAAATGGCATCATAAGATTAATGAATTGCCTGCTTCGGTCTATTAGTATTTATTTTGCTTTTCAAGTTTAAAGTAATTGAGAACTAATGTCTCCCACATTGCTGAATGAGTTCACTGAATCACAAATTCTATGCCTTTTTTCTCTTGAAGTAAGTAGGATTTGTTTAAGTCCCATTTTCTACCCAGGGCCTCTTTGCTGGCTTCCCAGGACACTGCCTGCAGGACTCCAGGAAGCCTGATGCCCAAGAGATGGGCCAGAGAGCCATGGAACAAGCCAGGAAAAATAGGAAAAAATTCAGAGTTAGATGGAAGAAACTCAGGTTGGGCAAGGAAACACACCAGACTGGAAAACAATTGGGCTGGCATTTTCCTGACCAAATAGGCTTGCCTGTGAGCAGCCAGGCAACTAAGCAGAACAATCTTTAGGGGGATTAGAGAGGCCAACACAAGTGAAGAACAATTGTGTGGAGGCAGCATCCTGGATGGACCAGTCTCTTAAGGACAAGTGTAAGTGCAGCTCTAACCACGACGTTCTCTTACCTGCCTCCTGAAACTTCACAATACTTTACCAGGGAACAAAGCCTTCCTTCCAGAGAAAAGGGCAGAGAGGAAGCCACTGACCTCAGATGGCCCCGCAGCACAGCTTAGGGGCTGGGGGCAGCGAGCAAAGAAGCCCACGGAATCTGCAGGGAAGACAAGTCAGACTGGGGAGCTGAGGAGAAGGTGGGCTGTGGCTGCAGCTTCTGGGGACCACCTTAAGGGCTGAACTCCTACCTGACCAGGGCCACGGTCATCAAGAGATGGGACCAAGGTCACCACCTCTGTGTGTCACTCAGAAGATGTAAACACTCAGAAGATAACATTGTGGAATGTTAAGCACAAAACTTGGAAACTTGGAATCTTAGCTCTCAGTGCACACTGCTGAGCAGAGAAGCAGCAGCTCTTGGTCGACTCTTGGTGGGCCTCCTGGGCACTTGCAGTCCCTTCTTTCCATAAGAGGTTTGCTCCGAGGTGGCTCTGTGCTGTGCTGCCTCTGGGACACAGTCTGGAGCCATCAGGACAGCAAGCTCTGGAGCCAGGCCACCTGGATCCAACTCCCGGGCCTTCTGCTGACCCATGCATGGTCATCAGTCGGCACCCATCAGCTACAAGTGACAGAATGGCTAACTCCAGCTCAAAGGAGATGCATTAGCTGGATGTAGGGTAGTGGCAAAGGAACCGGGACAGGAGCCAGGATGACCCTGACATCCATGCCTTCTTGTCCCAGAGCTGCTGCTGGGGAGGACCCCACCCCCCACCCATCAGTGTATTTCTCTGATGCCATGAAGAAGAGGAGCCTGGGGCTGAGGGCTCCAAAGTCCTGGGATGTGCATACTTGGGTAACACAGTGTAGCTTCAGTTCAGTTCAGTTTAGTCGCTCGGTCATGTCCGACTCTTTCTGACCCCATGGACTGCACCACGCCAGGCTTCCCTGTCCATCACCAACTCCCAAAGCTTACCCAAACTCATGTCCATTGAGTCGGTGATGCCATCCAACCATCTCATCCTCCGTTGTCCCCTTCTCCTCCTGCCTTCAATCTTTCCCAGCACCAGGGTCCTTCCCAATGAGTCAGTTCTTTGCATCAGGTGGCTAAAGTATTGGAGCTTCAGCTTCAGCTCAAGAATACTGGAATGGGTAGCCTATCCCTTCTCCAGGGGATCTTCCTGACCTAGGAATCTAACTGGGGTCTCCTACATTGGAGTTTCAGCACCAGATCTTCCAATGAATATTCAGGGATGCCTTCCTTTAGGATGGACTGGCTGGATCTCCTTGCAGTCCAAGGGAGTGTAGCTTATGCTTATGTTAACTTACCTTAACACAGGCTCAGTTTGCTCACATGTAAACCAGGGGTGTCAGTAGTTTCACAAGAGGTTGTTAGGAGGACTCAGTAAAATCAGGAAGGGCAGATGCTTAGGCCACCACCTGGCACGTAGATAGCGTTCAGTACACCTCAGCCGTCATAGCTCTTGTTCGTGGATGCCCCAAGCCTTTGTTGCATTCCAGAGGCTGCCTCTCCCTCTGTCCGGCCGTGGAGGCTGTCTCCACACGTGCTCTGGAGGGGCTGGGTGTTGCTGGGTGACCTGGATGATTCTGACTACTCACAGGACCTGTGACCCCCAGCTGCCGGGTGCCTTCCCAGGCACTGCACGCACACACGCATGACACCCACAGTCCCCCTTGCTCACCGCCTAGTGAAATACACAGTGCCAGATTGCTTGCCTTTGGAGTATTGACACACATAATTTATTTAAGCAGTTTGTAGATTAGATCAGAATTTGTGCAGCTGTTTATTCAGTTAAAATTTTAAAAGCCTGTTAGGATTCCAGCCATAGCAGCAAAGAACGGACTGGGTTTTTAGACTCTCCACATAAACACATCCGATCTACCCAAATCTCTAACCTGTAAAACTTGTCTCTGTCCTCCAGACTTTCTCTCGTCCAATCCAGTCCCTTATTTTGCAGTGAAAGTGAGCTATCTACCCCTCAAATCCAATAGCGTCAACCTCCCAGCTCTTTCCTGAATATGTTAACCTCACCTTCCCCCTCACACCCCATCTTCCAATGGTCCCAGAATAAAGTTCAGCTTCCCCATCAGGACTTACAAAGGCCTTTGCTACCCGGTCCCTCTCCCCGCCCCCAGTGCATCCAGCCGCACTTAGCCATGCCTTCCTCTGCTTGGGACCTCTTCCCCAGCCCCTCAAGACTGGGTCCAGGTCCCTGCTGTGTGCTCATACCAATCACAACACAAGTTGAAAGCAGGGCCTGTGTTCTTCTTAGCTCTCTCTTCAGCTATTAACTCAGTGTGTGGTGCAAACAGGCACTCAATAAAGATGGATCAAATTAATGTGTGTGAGTGAATACAAAGTGTCAGGGGGCATCACTCAACTGAAAGCTGTCCGGTTTAACAAAAGGACTTGAGGTCAGTTTCCCTGACATAGTGGGGCAAGCCCACCTGGGAATTAAGTTATTTACGGGATATGGATATTATGGGAAAGAAAGCCAATAAAAAGTGAAACGTATAAGTTTTAAGGAGGCAATAATGGGAATTTGAGTCAACTGAATCAACTGATTTATTCATTCAACAAACATGTACGGAGCATTCATGGTATGCCCAGCACCACCCTAGGTCCCAGTGACAAAAGAAAATAGGAAACAGTCCCTACCGCTAAGGAGCTCAGAGTTTGGAAGAAGAGCGATGTTTATAAGAAGAAATAATAAAAATAAATGACACCAATGGTAATAACAACAATAACAACTACCTTTGTCAGGCATCCCCAACATTCTGCTTCCTGACCTGGGCATTTTACATAGTCTCTCATTTTCCAGCACAGCACTGAGAAAGGTGGGGAGAGGGAAGAAGGGCCTTCAGGTGGGGGCTGCAGAGGGAGCTGAGACTGGGCACTGCAAGGCCAGCTGCCTCTCGGCTTCAGCTGAGCCCCCTCGGGCAGCCCTGTGCCGGCCAGCGGGGCCTTCCTGCAGCTGGGCCTGGATCCTGAGCCAATCAATCTTGCAGTCCAGGTTGCTGCAAGGGGGCCTCGGCAGAGCCCGTAATTAATCTGGCTGGAAACAGAACTTATTTTTACACCTCCTCACATCAGTCCCTATGGACCAGGCTTGAGCACAAAGTGAGAAAATGAATTGATCACAGCTGTGAGACCATGGTAATTAGTGTGAAGTGCTGAAACCCTCGTTTCTATGGATGGAACCCCTGGCTTCCTGGCCACAAGTGATTAATGACACAAATACCTCTGCCTCAGCCTTCCAAACCTTAGTGTCCAGGCACCACCAGCAATCCCCTGCCCTCTCTTGCTCATCGACCATTCAGCTCAAGTTCTAGAATGGGCTTTAGAGTGGAAGGACTATCCCCCAAATTCCTGCAGCCACAACCAGAGGCCAAATGATTGTTAAGGAGGTGAGGTACAGCATCTTAGGGCTCACACAGCATGGTCCTTGAGAACTTAGATCTGAACTCAGGTCACCTGAATTCAAACACCAGCATCTACTTGCTAACTGCATAACCTGGAATTCATCTCTCAAACTATCTGAAGTAAAGGGAAAGTTTTTGTTTTCTGGGTCTGTTTTTTTTTTTTTTTCAAACTTGGAACTGATCCTTTTGCAAAATACAAGGAAAATAAACTGCTAGAACAATGATCACATGGTTGGAAGTTGCAACAATCTCCAATTGCTGTAAAAATATTTAAAAGCTAATTTTACATTCCTATACTCAAAATCACCATGGATGGTGACTGCAGTCATGAAATTCAAAGACTCTTGCTCCTTAAAAGGAAAGCTATGACTAACCTAGATAGTGTATTAAAAAACAGAGACATCACTTTGCCAACAAAGTTCCGTAGTGTCAAAGCTATGGTTTTTCCAGTTGTCATGTACAGATACAAGAGCTGGACCATAAAGAAGGCTGAGTGCCGAAGAATTGATGCTTTTGAACTGCTGTGCTAGAAAAGACTCTTGAGAGTCCCTTGGACTGCAAGGAGATCAAGCCAGTCAATCCTAAAGGAAATCAACCCTGAATATTCATTGGAAGAACTGATGCTGAAGCTGAAGCTCCATTACTTTGGCCATGGGATGCCAAGAGTTGACTCCTTAGAAAAGACCCTGATGTTGGGAAAGATTGAAGACAAAAGGGGAAGGGGGGAACAGAGGATGAGATGATTAGATCGCATCACAGACTCAGTAGACATGAATTTGGGCAATCTCTGAGAGATAGTGGAGGACAGAGCAGCCTGGCATGCTGTGGTCCATAGGGTCACAAAAGAGTTGGACACAACTTAGCAACTGAACAAGAGCAACAACAAATTAACAAACAGATCATGGATCAGCGCTGATCCACAGATCACACTGTGAGCAAGAGTCTGGCACCAGGTAAGGGTGAGCAAGTGTTAGCTGCTATGATGATGAGTCTCTTTCTACCTGCCCAAGGCTCAAGTCCACCCTTATACACACAGCAGTGGTCAACTCTAGAGAGTCTACTGGACTTTGGAAAATCTCATCAAGCAAATGCATTGAGAGAGAGAAAAATATAGTTTTCTGAGTGAGGTGAGGTGAGGTGAGGTGAAGTTGCTCAGTCGTGTCTGACTCTTTGTGACCCCATGGACTGTAGCCTACCAGTCTCCTCCATCCATGGGATTCTCCAGGTAAGAATACTGGAGTGGGTTGCCATTTCCCTCTCCAGGGAATCTTCCCAACCCAGGGATCGAACTCAGGTCTCCCGCGTTGGAGGCAGACGCTTTAACCTCTGAGCCACCAATATTTACTCTTTATTTACTTTTTACTTTTTAAAATTTGTTATTTAAATTTATTGCCCCTTCTGTTTAGAATTGTTTATTTAATTTCTACATTTTTAGTGGTCTTCATAAAAGATTAATTTCTGTTTCTGAGGACCCCAGGATAACAGGGCTGATTGAGCTATGAGTGGGTTTCTAGAGGCCTGTGGCCTGATTCCCTCTTAGTGCTTAAGAGCTCCGTGGGGGTTATATAAATGACCCAAAGGTGGCCTCTGTATATTGACCCCTAGACTGTTTACTTCTGCAGAGATTAGGCCAGAACCCATTAACCCCAACTCTTAACAACTTATAACTCAAATCTGTACACTTCCAATTGTCTTAAAGAAAGAAAGAAAGAAAGTGAAGTTGCTCAGTCATGTCCGACTCTTTGCGACCCATGGACTGTAGCCCACCAAGCTCCTCCGTCCGTGGGATTCTCCAGGCAAGAATACTGCAGTGGGTTGCCATTTCCTTCTCCAGGGGATCTTCCTGACCCAGGGATCGAACCCAGGTCTCCCACATTGCAGGCAGATGCTTTAAACTCTGCACCGCCAGGGAAGCAAAGCCTGTGAAACCAGCCACAGAGAAGATAGATCCTGTGGCTATAAAGCCCCTGAGCCATTACTTCCCTTCCAAGTTCTCTGACCCAGAGATTCCTGAGTGACAGCACCTAGACATGCAGGCACCTCCTCTGATCCCTTCCTCCCTGGGGTCTCCTTTGTCCTTCTCCCTGTCTGAGTGGAAGTCCCCAAGCTGCAGCCCTTGACGGCCTCACATGGTGAGCAGTTTCCCCCACTGGCAAACTGGGTAAAGCGTCACCCAAATAAAGACTGTGTGTGCTGCCACCTCATGGTCATATCCGTTTCTTGATCAGTCCCCAAATCCTTCACATCTCCTGCACTGGGAAGACAGTCAGGTTTCTTCGCTTTGAACTTCAGCGCACAGTGCTTGAGGCAGTGAGTGATGTGTAAAGCTGACCCTGAGCACAGCTGTGGTAAAGGGGAAAATCTATTGATTGTACCTTCCTACGACCGTCTGGAATGCGAAGTTGAAAAATCTGCCTTCAACTCCTTACTCTAAGTCTTACAGGCTGTGTAACCATGGGCAGCTACCTGCCTTTTCTGACCTTCTGTTTGTTCAGTGAGGAATTAAGAAATATAATATCCACATCAAAGGTCATGAGGATTAAATTAATTAATGTATGGTATGTATAAAACACAGGCTTCCCTTATGGCTCAGTAGTAAAGAATCTGCCTGCAATGCGGGAGATGCGGGAGACACGCATTTAATCCCTGGATTGAGAAGATAGCCTGGGGAAGAAAATGGCAACCCTCTCCAGTATTCTTGCCTGGGAAATCCCATGGGCAGAGGAGACTGGTGGGCTACAATCCCTGGGGCCACAAAAAGTCGAACATGACTTAACAGCTAAACAACGACAACAAAAGTAAATAGTAAAGATTCAATAAATGGCCACTACCATCATTATTACCACTGTAATTTCACCTTCTGTAGGCACTCTCTCAACAGCTAGGCCTGGCCCATGAGTCTACCTCCATCCCTAACACACTTCTTCATTTATTCATTCACCCTTTCAACAAATAGTTAAGCACGTACATACCTGGTTGTACTCTATGATCAATCATGAAGATATAGAAAAATTAAATAGACCTGTAACTAGTAAGGAGATTTAATTAATATCAAAAAAAATCTCTACATGAAAAGCCGTGGGTCAGATTGCTTCACTAGTGAATTCTACCAAACTTCTGAAGAAGAATAAACACCAATCCTTTTCAAACTTTTACCAAAACTTGAAGAGATGGGAATACTTCCTAACTCATTCTATGAGGGAAGGCCCAGCATTGCCCTGACACCAAAGCCAGACAAAGATAGACAATTAAGAAAGCTGTAGACTGATATTTCTATGCCTATTGACATAAAAATCCTCAAAAAATACTAGTAAACTAAATTTAGCAGCATATTAAAAGTATCATACACCATAACCAACTGGGATTTATTTCTGGAATGCAAAGTTAGTTACAACACATAAAAATTAATTGATATAATATGCCACATTAATAAAATTAAAGGAAGAAAACACATAATCAGCTCAATTCTGTAGCAAAAGCATTTGACAAAATTCAACACAATTTTATGATTTAAAAAAAGCACTCAATAAACTAGGAATAAAAAAAGACACCATCAATATAATAAAGTGTGAAAGTCTCAGCCATGTCAAGCTTTTGTGACTCCATGGACTATACAGTCTGTGGAATTCTCCAGGCCAGAATACTGGAGTAGGTAGCCTTTCCCTTCTCCAGGGGATCTTCCCAACCCAGGGATGGAACCCAGGTCTCTCGCATTACAGGCAGACTCTTTACCAGCTGAACCACAAGGGAAGCCCCAATATAATAAAGGTCATATATAAGTAACCCACAGCTTACTCAATAGAGAAAAACCGAAAATTTTTTTGTCTAAGATAAGGAATGGGACAAAGATATCTATTTTCAGTAAGTCTATTTAACAGCATGTTGGCATCTCTAGATAGAGAAATTTCACAAGCAAGAGAAATGTAAAAAATATCTATGTTGAAAAGAAAGAATAAAATTTCTCTTTTCCCAGATGACAGGATCTTATATGTAAAAGACCTTAAACATTCCACCAAAAAAAAAAAAAGACCTGTTATTACTAACAAACAAATTCAGCAAAGTTGCAGGATAAAAAAATCCATACACAAAAGTCAATTTCATTTCTGTACACTCATATTGAACAATCTGGAAAGAAATTATGAAACAAATTCCATTTACAATAATATTCAAAAGAAGAAACTATTTAGAAATTCACATAACCAAGGAAGTAAGAAACTTGAACACTGAAAACTATACTGAAATTAAAGAAGACATAAATAAGTGAAAATCTATCCCATGTTCATGGATTGAAAAACTTAATACTACTGAGTCAACAAAATGCAATTGTTGCTATTGTTGCTGTAAGTGACCTATAATTCAATGCACTCCCTATCAAAATCCCATCTTTTTTTTTTTTTTGCAGAAATAGAAAATTCCATCTAAAACTTAAATGGAATCTCAAAAGACCTCAAAAAAGTCAAAATAATCTTGAAAAAGAAGAACAGAGTTGAAGGACTCATACTACACAATTTCAAATTTTAATACAGATCCATAGAAATCAAAACAGTGTAACACTGGACATTGTGTGGATCAGGGCAGATACATAGACCAGGGGAGTAGAACTAAGAGCCCAGAAGTAAACCTTCACATGGAAGGTCAAATTATTCTTGATATTAAGTGAATCAAGATCACTAAATGAAGAAAGAATGGTCTTCTCAACAAATGTTAATGAAAAAACTAGACATTCACACACAAAATAATAAAGATAGATTGGAAAGAGTTCAGAATAAGCCTCCCTAAAATGTGTCACTTTGGCACATAGACTATTTTGATCTGAGCACAGTTAAGACCTAGAAGACACAAGAAGAACTTGTCGCAAGATTCTTTGCGACCCCATGAACCGCAGCACACCAGGCCTCCCTGTCCATCACCAACTCCTGGCGTTTAACCGAACTCATGTCCATTGAGTCAGTGATGCCATCCAACAATCTCATCCTGTGTCATCCCCTGCTCCTCCTGCCCTTAATCTTTCCCAGCATCAGGGTCTTTTCAAATGAGTCACTTTTTCACATCTGGCGGCCAAAATATTGGAGTTTCAGCTTCAACATCAGTCCTTCCAATGAATACTCAGGACTGATTTCCTTTAGGATGGACTGGATGGATCTCCTTGCAGTCCAAGGGACTCTCAAGAGTCTTCTCCAACACCACAGTTCATAAGCATCAATTCTTTGGCACTCAGGCTTCTTCACAGTCCAACTCTCACATCCATACATGACTACTGGAAAAACCATAGCCTTGACTAGACAGAACTTTGTTGGCAAAATAATGTCTCTGCTTTTTAATATGCTGTCTAGGTTGGTCATAACTTTCCTTCCAAGGAGTAAGTGTCTTTTAATTTCATGGCTGCAGTCACCATCTGCATTGATTTTGGAGCCCAGGAAAATAAAGTCAGCCACTGTTTCCACTGTTTCCCCATCTATTTGTCATGAAGTGACGGGACGGACAGGGATCAAGACCACTCCCATGGAAAAGAAATGCAAAAAAGCAAAATGGCTGTCTGGGGAGGCCTTACAAATAGCTGTGAAAAGAAGAGAGGCAAAAAGCAAAGGAGAAAAGGAAAGATATAAGCATCTGAATGCAGAGTTCCAAAGAATAGCAAGAAGAGATAAGAAAGCCTTCTTCAGCGATCAATGCAAAGAAATCGAGGAAAACAACAGAATGGGAAAGACTAGAGATCTCTTCAAGAAAATTAGAGATACCAAGAGAACATTTCATGCAAAGATGGGCTCGATAAAGGACACAAATGGTATGGACCTAACAGAAGCAGAAGATATTAAGGAGAAGTGGCAAAAATACACGGAAGAACTGTACAAAAAAGATCTTCACAACCCAGATAATCAAGATGATGTGATCACTAATCTCAAGCCAGACATCTTGGAATGTGAAGTCAAGTGGGCCTTAGAAAGCATCACTACGAACAAAGCTAGTGGAGGTGATTGCATTCCAGTTGAACTGTTTCAAATCCTGAAAGATGATGCTGTAAAAGTGCTGCACTCAATATGCCAGCAAATTTGGAAAACTCAGCAGGGGCCACAGGACTGGAAAAGGTCAGTTTTCATTCCAATTCCAAAGAAAGGCAATGCCAAAGAATGCTCAAACTACCACACAATTGCACTCATCTCACATGCTAGTAAAGTAATGCTCAAAATTCTCCAAGCCAGGCTTCAGCAATATGTGAACCGTGAACTCCCTGATGTTCAAGCTGGTTTTAGAAAAGGCGGAGGAACCAGAGATCAAATTGCCAGCATCCACTGGATCACGCAAAAAGCAAGAGAGTTCCAGAAAACATCTATTTCTGCTTTATTGACTATGCCAAAGCCTTCGACTGTGTGGATCACAAGAAACTGTGGACAATTCTTCAAGAGATGGGAATACCAGACCACCTGACCTGCCTCTTGAGAAATCTGTATGCAGGTCAGGAAGCAACAGTTAGAACTGGACATGGAAAAGGAGTGCGTCAAGGCTGTATATTGTCACCCTGCTTATTTAACTTCTATGCAGAGAACATCACGAGAAACGCTGGACTGAAAGAAGCACAAGCTGGAATCAAGATTGCCAGGAGAAGTATCAATAACCTCAGATATGCAGATGACACCACCCTTAAGGCAGAAAGTGAAGAGGAGCTAAGAAGCCTCTTGATGAAAGTGAAAGAGGAGAGCGAAAAAGTTGGCTTAAAGCTCAACATTCAGAAAACGAAGATCATGGCATCCGGTCCCATCACTCCATGGAAAATAGATGGGGAAACAGTGGAAACAGTGTCAGGCTTTATTTGGGGGGGCTCCAAAATCACTGCAGGTGGTGATTGCAGCTGTGAAACTGAAAGACGCTTATTCCTTGGAAGAAAAGTTATGACCAACCTAGATAGCATATTCAAAAGCAGAGACATTACTTTGCTGACTAAGGTCCGTCTAGTCAAGGCTATGGTTTTTCCTGTGGTCATGTATGGATGTAAGAGTTGGACTGTGAAGAAGGCTAAGCACCGAAGAATTGATGCTTTTGAACTGTGGTGTTGGAGAAGACTCTTGAGAGTCCCTTGGACTGCAAGGAGATCCAACCAGTCCATTCTGAAGGAGATCAGTCCTGGGATTTCTTTGGAAGGAATGATGCTAAAGCTGAAGCTCCAGTATTTTGGCCACCTCATGGGAAGAGCTGACTCATTGGAAAAGACTCTGATGCTGGGAGGGATTGGGGGCAGGAGGAGAAGGGGACGACTGCAGATGAGATGGCTGGATGGCATCATGGACTCGACGGACATGAGTTTGAGTGAACTCCAGGAGTTGGTGATGGACAGGGAGGCCTGGCGTGCTGTGATTCATGGGGTTGCAAAGAGTCGGACATGACTGAGCGACTGAACTGAACTGAACTGAACTGACGGGACCGGATGCCATGATCTTAGTTTTCTGAGTGTTGAGTATTATGCCAACATTTTCACTCTCCTCTTTCATCAAGAGGCTCTTTAGTTCCTCTTCACTTTCTGCCATAAGGGTGGTGTCATCTGCATGTCTGAGGTTATTGATATTTCTCCCGGCAATCCTGATTCCAGCTTGTGCTTCTTCCAGTCCAGCATTTCTCATGATATACTCTGCATATAAGTTAAATAAGCAAGGTGACAATATACAGTGTTTACATACTCCTTTTCCTATTTGGAACCAGTCTGTTGTTCCATGTCCAGTTCTAACTGTTGCTTCCTGACCTGCATATAGATTTTTCAAGAGGCAGTCAGGTGGTCTGGTATTCCCATCTCCTGAAGAATTGTCCACGACTTATTCTGATCCACACAGTCAAAGGCTTTGGCATAGTCAATAAAGCAGAAATAGATGTTTTTCTGGAACTCTCTTGCTTTTCTGATGTGTAAGGGTGGGAAACTGGATGAAGTTTGGCCAAAGACACAAACTTCCAGTTATAAGGTAACGAAGTACTAGGAAGGTAATGTACAACATAACGACTGCAGTTAATGCTGCAATATGGTTTTTCTGCATCACATGTACCGATGTGAGAGCTGGTCTGTAAAGAAGGCTGAGAACCTAAGAACTGATATTTTCAAACTATGTGCTGGAGAAGACTCTAGAGCGTACCTTGGACAGCACAGAGATCAAACCAGTGAACCCTAAAGGAAATCAACCCTGAATATTCATTGGAAGGATGATACTAAAGATGAAGCTACAATACTTTGGCCACCCGATACAAAGAGCTGATTCACTAAAAAAGACCCTGACGCTGGGAAAGATTGAAGGCAGGAGGAGAAGAGGGTTACAGAGGATGAAATGGTTAGATGGCATTACTGACTCAATAGACAAGAGCTTGACCAACTCTGGGAGACAGTGAAGGACAGGGAAGCCTGGTGTGCTGCAGTTTATGGGGTTTGCAAAGAGCTGCACACGACTTGCAGACTGAATAACACCAACATGGTATATTTTAAAGTTGTTAAGAGAATAAGTCCTAAGAGTTCTCATTACAAAGAGACAAAAACCTTTTTTTAAAATCTATGTTTCTTGGTTGTGTGTGTAGAGATAAGTGGTTTTTCCAGGGATTACAGTATGGCTTCTTATCACATGATTAATATTATGCCTTTTCACATATTCCTGGGTCAGGAAGATCCGCTGGAGAAGGGATAGGCTACCCACTCCAGTATTCTTGTGCTTCCCTTGTGGCTCAGCTGGTAAAGAATCCACCTGCAATGTGGGAGACCTGGGTTCGATCCCTGGGTTGGGAAGATCCCCTCGAGAAGGGAAAGGCTATCCATTCCAGTGTTCTGGCCTGGAGAATTCCATGGACTATATAGTCCACGGGGTCGCAAAGAGTCGGACACACTGAGCGAATTTCACTTTCACACATAATGAATGAATATCACAACAGTGTTACTTTGAGAACTCCCCTCTCATCTTCTGTGTAGCCACTTTCTGAGATCCCCCTCCCCACGCTTCCCATTTTCTCCCTGTCTTCTCTTTTCCTATCTTTCACAGGACCTGATGATCTAACAGTAAGGCCAAGTTTTAGCCCCATCCTACAGACTTGAGCATGTCTATTACTGCTGGGTTTTTTCATGAAGAAACTGAGAATTTGCTCAAGAGTTCATCTGTTTAGAGAAAAGTATGAGCTTGTGGCAGCACCACCAGGGCTCAGATCAGTCGAGCTGGGAAGGACTGGGTGACACTGTCAAACCCAGAGCACAAAGGCACAGAGAAGAAGGCAGGAGTGGGCTGGTTGGGGGTGCTGCGAGCAGGGCTAGGGGCCAGCGAGGCCTGATGTCAACAGAGCCCCTGGACCTCCTCACAAGGACCTGGATTTTATTCTGAACAAGATTTGTAAACTCATTAATGGAAATTAAGCAGGGGAGTGACATGACATGATTATTGTTTAAAAGATCACTCTGGCTGAGCTGTGAAGAGCCTGCCCTGCAGGAGGATACAAATGGAAGGAGGTTAAGAGGCTGCAGCCTTAATCCAGAAGAGCTGATGGGAAAGATTGATTTCTCTGAACTTCCTTGAAACCCTGTTTTAAAACTCTGTTTCTCTGAATCAGTATGTGTGCTTAATAAGGGAGCAGTCTCAGACCGTGAGATGAAAGCAATGCCCTGCATACATCACAGATGCAGAGCCTGCTTTCAGAGGCAATAAACCGCATCTACCTGCTTCTTGGCAGGGCTTATTCTCTATTGCCTGTCACCCCTCGAGTGGCCTTGGGCATAGCTGACACCGGTGAGGCCAAATATCATGGGTTCTATCAGTTGCCTTGACAATAGCTCATTCCAGTTTTTCTAAAGTTGAGGAAATCCTCTTCCAAATGGGAAACATGTTTGTCTTGAAGTGTTTGGCTAAACCACAGACTGTTCCGAAGGCCCTGAGACAGTTTTTAATGTGCGTTTGAAGGGAAAATCTGCCCCTCTGAAGATCTGCTGACTTTTTTGGGGGGAAGGTCAAAACTAGTGGCCCCAGGCATTTTCTTTTCAGGAACTCTCTTCCAGGGCCTCCATTGAGAGCAGACACTGGGAGTCTGCACGGAATGAGGAGTGAGGGAGGCAGTCTAGCCATCCCACGGGTTAAGGGCAGCAGGAACCTGGCAGAAATAGCCCTGCCATTCCCTCAACAGGCCTCACCTGTCAGCCCAGTCCTGCACCACCCCCACATAGCCCAGAGCAGAGAAGACGGCCCTTACCATCGGGAGGGGGGCAGCCATGTGACTGGTTAACTTAGGATGTGCTCAAACAGACCAGCACCAGAGAACCTGTTTTTATGCAATAGTTTTTGTGCTATGTGCTGAGATACCGCAGATGACAACATTATGTGTGTCTGCTCTCATGGAACTTACATTCCAGAAGGGGAACAGGAGAAGAAAAGTTCCCCAGGAATGAATGATCCTACACTGGGCCCCTCCTCGGCCCCGTTCCTCCTGCAGACGGAGTCACCCCGTCATGCTCTTCAATGACTCACTTTGTGGGTGTCCTAACCTGATCCTCAAGGGCCCAAACACTGTCTGGGTTACAGTCTGGCCTCCAGCCTCCCCCTAGACCATGCTGCTCCGAGTGCAAATACTAACCAGGAGTCTTTCCAAATTTCCCAAGCCCTCTGGGCCCCTGGTTGCCATGTGAGCTAATCCAGTGTCTCCTGCCTCCGTCCCACCCTTTTCTCTGGAGCTATGATGAAGTTCACACCCCAGTACGCTTCCTGCTTGAGCTTATAATAAAATCGTTCTGGCCCGTGAATATAGTTTATCCATACTAGGCTATCCATTTTGTTTTCTCTTCCCTTTGATTGTCCACAAATAATAACAATAATAATTAATTTGATTAGAACTTTCATTCTGAAGAATATTTCTCTCTCCAAACACAACTTGAAATCCAGCCACCATCTCCCAGGCAATGGATCTCAAATTTGACAACACATTAGGTGATCAACCTAGATAGCATATTGAAAAGCAGAGACATTACTTTGCCAACAAAGGTCCGTCTAGTCGAGGCTATGGTTTTTCCAGTGGTTATGTATGGATGTGAGAGTTGGACTGTGAAGAAAGCTGAGTGCCAAAGAATTGATGCTTTTGAACTATGGTGTTGGAGAAGACTCTTGAGAGTCCCTTGGACTGCAAGGAGATCCATCCAGTCCATTCTAAAGGAGGTAAGTCCTGGGTGTTCTTTGGAAGGAATGATGCTAACGCTGAAACTCCAGCTCATGTGAAGAGCTGACTCATTGGAAGACTCTGATGCTGGGAGGGATTGGGGGCAGGAGGAGAAGGGGACAACAGAGGATGAGATGGCTGGATGGCATCACCAACTCGAAGGACGTGAGTCTGAGTGAACTCCAGGAGATGGTGATGGACAGGGAGGCCGCATGCTGCGATTCATGGGGTCACAAAGAGTCGGACACGACTGAGCAACTGAACTGAACTGAACTGAGAGTCACCTGGAGAACGGGATAAAAACGGCGATGCTTTACCTAAATGTTCATCAACTAAGGATTGGAGAAAGATGTGGTACATATATACAATGGAATATTACTCAGCCATTAAAAAGAATGAAATAATGCCATTTGCCGCAACATACATGGACCTAGAGATTTTTATACTGAGTAAAGTAAGTCAGAGAAGAAGAAATATCATATGACATCCCTTATGTGTGGAATAAATGATACAAATGAACTTACAAAACAGAAAGAGACTCACAGACTTAGAGAATAAACTTATAGTTGCTAGGGGAGAAGAATGGGGAGAAAGGATAGTTAGGGAATTGGGGATAGATATGTAGACACTGCTATATTTAAAATGGATAAACAAGGACCTATTATATAGCACATGTATGCAGCAGCCTGGATGGGAGGGGAATTTGGGGAGAAAAGATAGATGTATATATATGGCTGAGTCCCTTTGCTGTTCACCTAAAACTATCACAACATCGTTAATTGGCTTTATTGTTATTGTATAGCCATTGTTATTGGACTATACCCCAATAGAAAATTAAAAGTTAAAAAACCACTGATGCTTTTATCCCACTCCAGACTAATTAGTTTAGAATTGCTGGGGATAGGATCCAGGCATCACCATTTGTTAAGCTCCCCAGGGGATTTAATAAGCGACTAGACTTGAGAACAATTTCCCAAGAACAGTGTCACAGCTGAGTGAAGTGCAAAGGCTGGCAGAAATGCAGAGCTAGGGCCAAGCCACGGATTACAAGACAACAGAACAAAACTCGGCCAGTAATTTAAGCAGAGCCTGATCTTCCCTACACGCATGTGCACTGTTGGCTCTGCTACTGATTTCTTTTTGGCAAGGCTTTTGTAGATATCTTGGTCTGATGAGTAATGATTGAGTTCCACACTTTGAAGTCCTCACAGAGGGCAGAGGACCAGTGTCCCCGCAAACCAGGAAGCTCCAGAAGGTGCCCACAAGGAGCAGGGAAGAGGGAAGGGAAGTCTCCCTGTCCGTCCCCCACGGCCCCATACTCCACCAACTGGATGGGGGTTCTAACCTGGGGAGAGGTGGGCTCACAGGTATCACAGACATTTTCTCCTCCGATCTGGAGCTTAGACGTAGATTACCTCAGTGGTCAGGCAGCACCCTCAGTCATGTCCAGCTCTTTGCAACCCCATTGGCTGTAGTCTACCAGGCTTCTCGTCTGTGGGATTTTCCTGGCAAGAATACTGGAGTAGGTTTCCATTTCCTCCTCCAGAGGATCTTCCTGATCCAGGGATGGAACCTGCATTTCCTGCACCCCCTAAACTGTAGATGGATTCTTTACCACTAAGCCACCGGGAAAGCCCTTCTTAAACCTGGCAGTGCGTTAAAATGTAAAACACCAGAAAAGAAGGGAAAAAAATCCCCAGTTCCCAGTCCAGACCAACTGAAACAAAGACTCTAGAATGAAGCCCAAACAACCATGTTTTTTTAAAAGTTCCCCAGATATACAAACTATGAATAAAATACACAAATAAGAACCTACATTATAGCTCAGGGAACTCCACTCAGTGCTCTGAGGTGATCTAAATGGGAAGGAAATCCAAGAGGGGATATGTGTATACGTGTATCTGATTCACTTTGCTACACAGTAGTACAGTAGAAACTAACAAAACATTGTAAGGCAACAATAAAAAACAAATTTTGAGAAAGAAGATTCCTCAGGTGATTCTAATGTACAGTAAGATCTGAGAACCACTTCTAATCCAACATACTCATTTTGCAGATGAGAAAGCCACAGCCCAGTGGACTAGAAAATAAAAGACACTGGGCCAGTATAGGAGCAATTTTGTTCTTGTTCAGTTGCTCAGCCATGTCCGACTCTTTGCGACCCCATGGACTGCAGCACGCCAGGCTTCCCTCTCCTTCACCATTTCCCAGAGCTTGCTCAAACTCATGTCCATCGAGTTGGTGATGCCATCCAACCATCTCATCCTCTATCGTCCCCTACTCCTCCTGCCTTCAATCTTGCCCAGCATCAGGGTCTTTTCCAAGGAGTCAGCTCTTCATATCAGGTGGCCAAAGTAACGGAGCTTCAGCTTTAGCATCAGTCCTTCCAATGAATATTCAGGACTGATTTCCTTTAGGATTGACTGGTTTGATGTCCTTGCAGTCCAAGTGGCTCTCAAGAGTCTTCTCCAACACCACAGTTCAAAAGTATCAATTCTTCAATGCTCAGCCTTCTTTATGGTCCAACTCTCACATCCATACATGACTACTGGAAAAAACCATAGCTTTGACTAGACGGACCGTTGTTGGCAAAGTAATGTCTCTACTTTTTAATATGCTGTCTAGGTTGGTCATAGCTTTTCTTCCAAGCAGTAAGAGTGTTAATTTTATGGCTGCAGTCACCATCTGCAGTGATTTTGGAGCCCAAAAAAATAAAACCTGTCATTTTTGTTTGTTTGTTTCCCTATCTATTTGCCATGAAGTGATGGGAATGGATGTCATGATCTTCATTTTTTGAATGATGAGTTTTAAGCCAGACTCTTCACTCTCCTCTTTCACCCTCATCAAGAGGTTCTTTAGTTTCTCTTCGCTTTCTGCCATAAGGATGATGTAATCTGCATATCTGAGGTTATTGATATTTCTCCCAGCAATCTTGATTCCAGCTTGTGCTATATTGTCTGGCATTTGGCATGATGTATGCTGCATTTAAGTTAAATAAGCAGAGTGACAATATACAGCTTTGGTGCACTGTTTTTCCAATTTTGAACCAGTCCATTGTTCCATGTCTGGTTCTAACTGTTGCTTCTTGACCGGCATACAGGTTTCTCAGGAGACAGGTAAGGTGGTCTAGTATTTCCATCTCTTTAAGAATTTTCCACAAAAGCCATTTTGGAAGAAATCAAATCAGATCCTTATCATGCACTACACATCAAAATTAACTCCAGAAATGTAAACATTTTAAAAAATCAATCTTTATAAAAGAAAAATGGAAAAAAATGTGCATGTTTACCTGCTAGAAAAGTTAAAAAGAAATGCTCAGCTTCTTTGGTTAGAAAAAGAAATGTAAATTGAAGCAACACTGAAATGTCCTTTTCCATATAGTATATAAATAGGATTTTTAAAAGATGAATGCTGAACGGTGTGGGTGAGGCAGACACACACTGTATTTCTTCTCTTTTCTGAATGTCAGCTTGTGTCTTCTCATACATTACTGGAAGGAATATTCATTGTTAAGCATTCTGAGAAGCAATTCAAAAATAGCTATCAAAAACTTCGAAAATAATCTAGCAAGAGAATGTTCTATTAGTCAGAGTTTTCCAGAAAAACACAATTGACAGAATGTGCTATATATATATATATATATATATATATATATATATAAAGAGATATATTCTAAGGACTTGACTCATGCATTTATGGAGGCTGAGAAGTCCAAAATCTACAGGATGAGCTGGCAGACAGGAGACAATGTTGTAGTTCAAGTAAAAAGGTCATTAGGAGACTCAGAAAAAAGTTAAAGCTTGCAGTTCAAATCTGAAGATATCTGCTGCAAAATTCCCTTTGCTTGGAGTAGGATCAGTTTCCCCCCTCCTAGGCCTTCAACTGACTGGATGAGACCCACCCACATTATGAAGAGCAATCTGCTTTACTCAAAAAGTGAAGTCGCTCAGTGTCCGACTCTTTGCGACCCCATGGACTGTAGCCTACCAGGCTTCTCCGTCCATCGGATTTTCCAGGCAAGGGTACTGGAATGGGTTGCCATTTCCTTCTCCATTTACTCAAAGTCTATGAATTTAAATGTAAATCTCATACAAAAACACACTCACAGAAATATCCAGAATAACGTTTGACCAAATATATGGGTATTGTGGCCCAGACATGTTGACTCATGAAATTAGCCATCACAGATGTATTTTAGAATTAGACCAACCAGCATCTTAATCCCAGTTTTGCCACTTAATAGCTGTGTGACTCTCTGAATCTTCTTTCATCAGTAAAATGCAAATAATAATACAAAGCTTGCCGGATTATGAGCGTTAAATACATAATAAAGTGCCTGGCATATAGTAAGTGCTTAATAAATGACAGACATTTGTATTAATGTTACTCATAGATTCCTCTTTTGGTACTCTGTACTTTAATAAATAAACTTATATATGAAAAATTTTATCGTCAAAGACGTTTATTACTATACTAGTTATATTGAAAAAATAGGAAATAACCTAAATGTCCACCCATTGAAGAATGGCCAAACAAACTAGAAAGAATATTAAGCAGTCATTAAAACTGATGAATGCAAAGTATCCTCAACACCTATATAAAGTAATGCTATTTCAAATCCTGAAAGATGATGCTGTGAAAGTGCTGCACTCAATAGGCCAGTAAATTTGGAAAACTCAGCAGTGGCCACAGGACTGGAAAAGGTCAGTTTTCATTCCAATCACAAAGAAAGGCAATGTCAAAGAATGCTCAAACTACCACACAACTGCACTCATCTCACATGCTAGTAAAGTCATGCTCAAAATTCTCCAAGCCAGGCTTCAGCAATATGTGAACCGTGAACTCCCTGATGTCCAAGCTGGTTTTAGAAAAGGCAGAGGAACCAGAGATCAAATTGCCAGCTTCCGCTGGATCATGGAAAAAGCAAGAGAGTTCCAGAAAAACATCTATTTCTGCTTTATTGACTATGCCAAAGCCTTTGACTGTGTGGATCACAAGAAACTGTGGAAAATTCTGAAAGAGATGGGAATACCAGACTACCTGACCTGCCTCTTGAGAATCTGTATGCAGGTCAGGAAGCAACAGTTAGAACTGGACATGGAACAACAGACTGTTTCCAAATAGGAAAAGGAGGACGTCAAGGCTGTATATTGTCACCCTGCTTATTTAACTTATATGCAGAGTACATCATGAGAAACGCCGGGCTGGAAGAAGCACAAGCTGGAATCAAGATTGCCAGGAGAAGTATCAATAACCTCAGATATGCAGATGACACCACCCTTATGGCCGAAAGTGAAGAGGAACTAAAAAGGCTCTTGATGAAAGTGAAAGAGAAGAGCGAAAAAGCTGGCTTAAAGTTCAACATTCAGAAAACGAAGATCATGGCATCCTGTCCCATCACTTCATGGGAAATAGATGGGGAAACAGTGGAAACAGTTTCAGACTTTATTTTGGGGGGCTCCAAAATCACTGCAGGTGGTGACTGCAGCCATGAAATTAAAAGACGCTTACTCCTTGGAAGAGAAGTTATGACCAACCTAGATAGCATATTGAAAAGCAGAGATATTACTTTGCCGACTAAGGTCCATCTAGTCAAGGCTATGATCTTTCCAGTGGTCATGTATGGATGTGAGAGTTGGACTGTGAAGAAAGCTGAGTGCCGAAGAATTGATGTTTTTAAGCTGTGGTGTTGGAGAAGACTCTTGAGAGTCCCTTGGACTGCAAGGAGATCCAACCAGTCCATTCTGAAGGAGATCAGTCATGGGTGTTCTTTGGAAGGAATGATGCTAAAGCTGAAACTCCAATACTCCTGCCACATCATGTGAAGAGTTGACTCATTGGAAAAGACTCTGATGCTGGGAGGGATTGGGGGCAGGAGGAGAAGGGGACGACAGATGGCATCACTGACTCGATGGATGTGAGTCTGAGTGAACTCCGGGAGTTGGTGGTGGACAGGGAGGCCTGGCGTGCTGTGATTCATGGGATTGCAAAGAGTCGGACATGACTCAGCGACTGAACTGAACTGATATAAAGTAATAAAAGCAGGAAACAAAAATCACATACACTGTATGTGCTCAACTATGTGAAAAGGATACTGAAATATTAATTATTAAAATATTGATGATTTCTTCGTTCTTTATTTTCTAATTCAACAATGAGCTTTCATGTTTTAATAATTAAGCAAAATTAAAATAATATAGGTTTAGATGGCCCTCAGTGATGAGCTGTATTTGGTGTGGTGGCAGAGTCGTTACCAAGAACACCTTCTCCCTAGCCTGATCTCCCTCAAACTGGGCCTGAGCTGTTCATGAGCAGACAAGGTAGGCACAGCCCAGGCTGGCTGCCAGTTTCTTTGCGTGGTTTAGAGCCAAGCTGCCCCAGAGAAATGCTCCATATATTTTTTCATTAATTGATTCTCTGACAGAATAAAGCCACATTTCCTATTCTGCAGGTGACATAATAGCAGTTCCATTTTCTTGATTTCTTAAGAAAAAGTGAGGAGGTGGTCACAGGCATTAGAGCTAACTCCAGTCTCCTATCCTCACTGGTGCAGTTAGCAGACAAAAGTTTGACACCCAGACTCCTGAGAAGCACTCAGGTGAGCTGAGAGTCTTAGTATAAGGAAGAGAGATGTCCAGATAAAATCACCAACCTCTCCAGGCAACAAGAGCTGGCTGACCAGAAACCTAGTGTCCAGGAACTGAAATAACACCTTGCATTGCTTCACCCCATGAGCTCATGTGATCAGGGGAAAATTACTTACTACAGAAATCACAAAGTAAGAAGAGATTAGGAAGGAGAAACCAAGGAGGTAGTCTGCTCTCTGCAAGTGAATATACATAACGAAAGCATAAGAAGTGACGAAGTGACGTCGCTCAGTCGTGCCCGACTCTTTGCGACCCCATGGACTGTAGTTTGCAAGACTCCTCTGTCCATGGAACTTTCCAGGCAAGAGTACTGGACTGTATTGCCATTTCCTTCTCCAGGGGGTCTTCCCGACCCAGGGATCAAACCCAGGTCTCCCGCATTGCGGGCAGACGCTTGACCATCTGAGCCACCATGGAAGCCCAACTAAAGCATAAACTGGGCTTAAAATTCTGTCACTGTGACCAAAACTGAATTTCTGCTAGGGATGGACAGTCAGGAAATGATTTGTGCATCATATTAATAATTTAATCTTGGTCTCTGCAATAATCATCATGAATAAGCAATGCCCTTTTGCACTAAGGTTCCCTTTTCTCCACATTCTTAGCACTCTTAGAGTGGTTGATAATAACCACTCTAACAGTTGAGGGTGATACTCATTATGCGTTTCCTGATTTGACCAGTGATGTTGAGCATCTTTTCAGGTATCTGTTGGCCATCTGAATGGCTTCTCTGGAAAAATGTCTATTCAGATGCTTTCCCCATTTTTAATTGAATTCCTTAAGGAAGAATTGTCTGATCTTACAAAAATACTTTTAAGTCCTAGAAGAAGTAATAACAGTTAACATATATTGGGGTTTCCCAGGTGGTGCTGGGGGTAAAGAACCTGCCTGCCAATGCAGGAAACATAAGAGACGCAGGTTCGATCTTCCTGGATCGGGAAGGTTCCCCTGGAGGAGGACATGGCAATCCACACCAGTAGTCTTGCCTGGAGAATTCCGTGGAAGAGGAGCCTGACGGGCTATGGTCCATAGGGTTGCAAAGAATCAGATATGACTTAGAATGCACTCATTCAATATGTATTTGATAGTGATATGCCAGGTATTATTCTAAATGTTCTCTATTTATTACATTAACTTATCTGGCCCTCACAGCAAACTTGTAAAAATACTACTGATTTCACTGCCATTGCTAGATAAGGAAACACGGGCAGAGATGGTGAGTAAGTTGCTGAAGCTCCTAGCTAGGAAGTGGAGTACAGAGCCACAGTCACTTTGGCTTTAGAACTTGGGGGCTGAACCACCTTAAGACGGATGGTAAGACTCAAAGTTTGAACTGGAGTCAAAAGTTCAGAGTTCAGAGATAAGGGCAAGAACTGCTCATGAGATGAGGAAAGACACATGTTGTTGAAGCAAGAGAAGGTGGTGGGAAGAAGGAATGGGAAGGGAGGAGAGCAGAGTCTAAGGATGATGCAGGAAAGCTCCAGGAGAAGACCTACTCATGGTGAGGAAGCCTAAAATGGATCTCTGGAGAGCAGGAATGTTTATAATTTTTTTTTAACAACAGCTTTATTGAGGTACAATTGACATGAACTGTACATGTTGAAAGGAGACTATTTGATAGTTTCAGTTCAGTTCAGCCGCTCAGTCGTGTCCAACTCTTTGTGACCCCATAGACTGCAGCCCACCAGGCCTCCCTGTCCATCCCCAGCTCCCAGAGTTTACTCAAACTCATGACCATTTGAAAACTTGAAACTATCACCACAATCTAGATAGTGAACACATTCACTATCTCCACCAGCTACCCATCCAGTCAACCAAGACCTCTTTTCAGTCATTATAGATTAGTTTGCCTTTTGTGGAATTTTATATAAATGAAATCACATAGTATGTACTCTTTTTCTATCTGGTGTCTTTAACTCAGTGCAATTATTTTGAGATTCATTGATAATTCATTGATAATTGATACTAGTCATTTATTTCTTTTAAATGGACAAATGCATTTATTCTACTAGAAGTAAAGTACCTGGGTCATATTTTTGCTGTTGTTGTTTAATCCCTAAGTCTTGTCCAACTCTTTGCAACCCCATGGACTGTAGCCTGCCAGGCTTCTCTGAGTATGGGATTTCCCAGGTAAAACACTGGAGCGGGTTGCCATTTCCTTCTCCAGGGTCATATTTTAGGTTTAGGTTTAACTTTTTAACAGATTGCTTTCAAAAGTAGTTATACCAGCAGTGTATGAGAATTCCAATTCCTCCACATCCTCAAGGATATTTGGTATCATTAGTCTTTTTCATTTTAAACATCCTGCCAGGCTCCTCTGTCCATGGGATTTCCCAGGCAAGAATACTGGACTGGGGAGGCATTTTCTTCTCCATAAAGATTCTAAAAATATGTATCTCATCTAGTAGCATCTTATGTGATTTAATTTGCATTTCTCAAATAACAAATGAGGGCTTCCCTGGTGGCTCGGACAGTAAAGAATCCACCTGCAATGCAGGAGACCTGGATTGGGAAGATCCCTGGAGGAGGACATGGCCACCCACTCTAGTACTCTAAAACCGGCTTAAAACTCAACATTCAAAAAATGAAGATCATGCCACCCGGTCCCATTACTTCATGGCAAATAGATGGAGAAACAATGGCAACAGTGACAGATTTTATTTTCTTGGGCTCCAAAATCACTGCAGACAGTGACTGCAGTTACGAAATTAAAAGACGCTAGCTCCTTGGAAGAAAAGCTATGACCGACCTAGACAGCATATTAAAAAGCAGAGACATTACTTTTCTGTCAAAGGTCCATATAGTCAAAGCTATGGTTTTTCCAGTAGTCACGTATGGATGTGAGAGTTGGACCATAAAGAAAACTGAGAGCCGAAGAATTGATGCTTTTGAACTGTGGTATTGAAGAAGACTCTTGAGAGTCCCTTGGGTTGCAAGGACATCAAACCAGTCAATCCTAAAATAAATCACTCTTGAATATTCATTGGAAGGACTGATGATGAAGCTGAAGTGCCAATACTTTGGCCCCCTGACATGAAGAACTGACTCCTTGGAAAAGACCCTGATGCTGAGCAAGACTGAAGGCACAAAGAGAAGGGGACAACAGAGGATGAGATGGTTGGATGGCATCATTGACTCAATGGACATGAATTTGAGTAAACTTCAGGAGTTGGTGATGGACCGGGAAGCCTGGCATGCTGCAGTCCATGGGGTCACAAAGAGTCGGATATGACTGAGCAACCGAACTGAACAGAATAACAAACGATGTTGAGCATCATTTCATGTATTTATTTACCATCTACATATCTTTCTTTATTAAATACCCATTAAAATATTTCCCCATTTCTCTTATTGAGTTGTTTTACTGAGTCTTGAGAGCTATTTATACTGTTGGATACAAGTCCTTTACCAGACATGTAGTTTACACATTTTTTTTCCACTCTGTGACTTGACTTTTCATTCTCTTTAACAGTGCCTTTTGAAGCAGAAGTTCCCAATTTTAGTGAAGTCCAATTAATTCGGTCTTTTCTTTCCTGCATGATGCTTTTGGTGTCACAACTAAAAAACCTTTGCCCAACTCAAGGTCCCAAAGATATTCTCTTATCTTTTCTTCCAAAAGTTTTATACTTCTGGGTTTTACATTTAGATCCAAGATCCATTTTGAGTTCATTCTTTTGACATGGAGCAAGTATGTAGCACAGATCATATTTTTGCATATGGACATGAATTATTCCAGCACCATTAGTTAAAGAACATCTTTCTTCCACTGAATTGCCTGTATACCTTTGTCAGAGTCAATTGACCATTTATGTGTGGGTCTATCACTGAACTCTATTCTGCTCCATTGATTCATATATATCTATCTTTATGCTAATATCACATTATCTTGAGGACTATAGATTTATAATATATATTAGACTAAGGTGATGTAAGTCTTCAAACTTTGTTCTTCAAATTATTCTGGCTATTCTAGGCCCTCTGTATTTGCATATGCATGTTAGAATAAGCTTATCAATTTCTATATAAAACCTCTTAGAATTTTGAAAGGGACTGTGTTGAATCTATAGATCATTTTAGGGAGAACATTATAACAATGTTGAGTCTTTCAATTCACAAGAGTGGAATATTTCTCCATAAAATGGATTTTTAAATGTTGTCTGCTAACTTCAGGAAAGTCATAAACTTATAAACATATGCTCATAAAGTTTAGTGGGGTCTATGTGCGTGTCTGAAAACTGCTGAAAGAGCTTAGTTTCATGTTTTGATAACATGGTGAGGACCAAAGCGGTGTGTGTGTAGCCAAGGGCACAGGGCTATGGGAGGGTGCGTCCCCAAGAATTGATGGATATTTGGCACTGGACCTCCACAGGCAGTGAAACTGATGTTATTATGTTATGTTAATATACTACTGAAAGATACTACTGAGATCTTAGGGGTCAGAAGTGCTTCTGGTAACATCCGGGTCATAGACTGAAAACCCCTTGCAAGAGAAAGAAACCCCCCTCATCAAGTGACCTCAGAATCAGCCCCTCCTTTCAGAGTAATGAAAAAGTCCCACCATAGCACTTCAGAAAATCTATTCACCTCTACTCCACATGACACAAGGCTCTATAGCATTGTAATTATACATGAGCACTCAGCCACATACTCACACCCTGCTCAGATTTGGCAAGTTGCTAACTATAAGTTTAAAAACTCTTTCTCTCCCTTCCTTCTTAAGTCTCTTTTGAGAAATAAATAAAAGTCTTCAGTCTCCCTAATCATCCTCTCTCCAAGATTCTGGAATGCCTTTGAAAGGTGCATTCCTCTCAATCTCTCATTTATCACTCCCAGAAAGTTGATGCACCAGGTGGAAAGTTCACCTGTTTTCACTTGCTCCCCTAGCTGTAGAAGACTACTGACTTGGAACTGGTGCTAGAACTTTCCCTGCCTGTATTGTTTACATGGCCAGTGTCATTTCGCAGTCTGGATCTGCAGGGCAGGAGCGGGATGCTATTTTATTTTTCAGTAGTTCCTCTACTACCTGAAACATTTTCTGTAGCTGCTACCTTCTTTGTGTTCATTAGGAACTGAGCAGCAGATGACATAATGCATCCTCCAGCTGGGACTTGGAAACCTGCCTCAACAGGGGAGTTGAAAATGAGCATATGAACTTCAGCCACCAAAAAGAGAACAGTGTTATTTTCATAGTCCCTTCCTTCTAGGAATGATGCGGGTTTCTTACAAAAGAACAGCATTCTTGCCCTGAGCAGAATACCATTCCTTCAGGACTAGGGCCCTGATGTTTCCTGAATGTCCTTCGGCCAGGACCCAGAACCTATCCTGAACCCCACAGTGGAGCTGGCGTGAAGAATGGCTTTCTCTGAACCAAAATACCAGAGGGGAGTCACTTCACAGTGCATTTAGGGTTCTTGTCCTGACTTTATTCAACATTTTTGTTTGTGATTTGCTAGAAAATACAGAAAATCGTGGAATTATGACAGCAAATGTAATACAGAATATCAGTGCTCACCGGATATTTCATGTTTCCCAGCCTCCCTTGAAGGTGGGCTGGGGTCACATAACTAATTCTGGCCAATGGGCTAAGAGCCGGGAACCTCCTCCCTCTTTTCCCTTCCCCACAGCAGAGACCCTGGGATCCTTGTGTTCAGACAGCCCTGCCTCCAGGTAGAGGAGGGGAGGGGAGAGGCAATGAGTAAATGAGAAATAAACATTTTTGGATTACGTCACTAAGGTTTGCCGTTTTGTCTTTTAGGGCAGCTACTGCTATTATGCCAGTGAACAGAGCCACACTGTGGTTGAGAACCAGTATCTTGGTCCAATACTGAAGAGGATGAGCAGAGCTTTCAGGCATCAGGTGCTGTTAGCTAAAATGGAGGGCATCACTAGAGCCCCCTTTTGCCTTAGAATTTTCTAAACTAGCAGGGAAGCTTAACTCAGAGACGCCATTTCAGAGAACTATGGCCAAAGGTGGTGGAAGCAGCCTTTCTGTGGATACATTTAATGATGTGTCTTGACACAGAAATTTCAGTAACCTCTGAATGAGGACATCGTTTACTGTTTACTGTGCTCTGAATGGCAGGTGTGCAGGTGTAGAAACCTCTGCCAGCCCCGAGGCAGAACCCAGATCAGGCTTTCCTTCCTGGGACCGACCAGCTTCCTATTCGTGCCAAGGGCTGACATCAAAACTTTCTTGCAACAGAAAGAAAGCAGTCTGCCTCCTTACCTCTAACAACCTCCAGCTCATTATTAGGAGGAAGGAGAAGCCCTGCCTCAGCAGGACGGGGGTGGTTTTTATCGATGCATGGTTACATAATGCTGTCTGCCTCAGAAGTTACAGTGTGCTAGGAATATTGGCATCACTACAAAAAATAAATGATAAATAAATAAAGCTCTCTCACTGGCTCCAAGCTTACCTTTGATTTGCCTTATATTGATCACAAAGAATACCTTAGGAGATTCCTTCAGGATTAGAGTCTCATTCAAGAAGAACTGGTATTAATCTACAGAGAGAATTATGAAGTGGCAACTTGATCATATTTCCCTTTTTACAAGGACTGCTTTTTTTGTTGTTTTTTTCTGTAGCCGTGGTGAACCAGTCTATTTAGAGCTCATTGCTTAAGTAGGAAAATGAACTCTGGGGGGGAAAAAGAAGAAAAGAAACTTTTAAACAGCACATTAGTCTCAAAATGGCTGAGACATCCATGTCTAAAAGAAGGAATACTCAAGACAGTTATCTGCTTATCACAGAGCTCAGGTATTTTAGAATTCCTTCAGATGTGGGGACAAAGAACTTTGAAAGATCAGCCGAAATGATAGCCTGATGTGACAGGACCAAGTGACAATTTAATCAAAGTGGGCTTTTCTTTTTGCTGTCTGCCTGTGCAGCTGCTAAAGCTCATTGCTGTTACCCAAAGGAGACCAGTTCTAATGAGGTCTCAGTGGCCCAGAACTGTCCCCAGATGAGCACCCCATCTGGGTGATTGCTTCTTCTAAGCAATCAAGGGAATGTGCCATGTGGACAGTTTTAGGTCTGGAGGCAGATTTATTCAGGGAGAGCCTGGTTTGGCTGTGGTCTGAACCAGTCATTGCAACCATCTTTATCGAGCTCATGCACACAAAGCCCAGAAAAAGAGATGGTTTTCCATGATGCTCTCCACCAGCTGCCTTCTCACTTGGCGAGCAAGAGTGCTAAGCCTCATTCTTTCTCTAACTTCAGGGCCACCTGCGGCCTGATGGGTATCACTCAGCTCATGAGTGGGCTGTGTGGTTCAGAAGTTGAAAGACAAGAATGGCAACAAAAACAGGAAAGGCGTTCAACTGTTTCTTGTCCAGAACCCAGGTTGTTTACTTAGATTAGAATAACTTCAGATGTGGCGAAGCTATCAAAACATTATAGAAGATATCAACATTCTGTCTGGGGTCTGCTTGAAAATAACCAGAGGGTAGGGTTGGGGTAGGAGAGTCAAGTAAGGAATGTCACTTGCCACCCAGTTCTATAAGAATCTGGACATTAGGCCCTGCACTCACTGACCTGCAAAACACCCTGGAAAGAATTCGGGTGAACGCCAGCCATGAGGCACTCTATGCTCTGAGCAAACTGACAGAAAAAGCCTTCAGGTAGATTATTTTCAGGAGAAAAAAATTCATGAACCCAGATTCTTGCATCTCTCCATACTTAGATAAGCACTAAAATCATTAACTGATTGTGACTAACAGTAACCTTCTACCAAGATGTGAGCTTGACTGCACGTAACCCTTCTCCAAAATCACGTTTCTACTGACCTCCTCACCCCCACCCTCTCCGGAGCAGCTCCTCAGAGCTCTCTGTGAGGTGTCTCCTCACCTCTAGTCCTCAGTAAACCTCCAAAGAGACCCAAAACTCACATTGTGCATTTTTATTTCAGTTGACAGGGGCCTGGAGGGTGGGGTTGGAGGGGTTGAGGTTATAGAAGAAAGAGTCATTACTGGGAGTTGGCACTTGTTGAAACTGGGTGATGGGTAGATGGGGGTTATATGCTTATAGGATAGTTGTTAGGATCATACAAGTTAATGGATACAAACAGCTCAGCATATAGTGAATGCTTAATAAAAAAGCAGCTATTGGCTCCACTTTACACATGAAGATGTGACGTTCAGAGAAATTAAGTAACGCCTGAGGTCATAAATCTAGGGCCTGGTGGAGCAAGGTCTCTAAACCACACCTACTGCATCTGAAAGCCGGGGCTCTCAGCCACTCTCCTGTGTCTCACTTCCCTCCTCCCTTCTTCAGATTTCTGTGCTTTCCCACTATCTGGCTCCTTTCTTCCCTTTCAAAGTTGTATTCGCTTAATCTCCCCTCCACTCAGAGTTCTGCCTGGACCCACGCCTGCTTATAACGTCAAGTTTCTCAATGATTCATTCAACTCACATTCAAGTGGCTGGCATGAACAGGGTGCTGGGGTGGTGGAGGTGAAGGCCCAGCTTCAGGAACTCCTAGTCTAGCGCAGCAGACTGAGGTTAACAGAGTTATCAAGGGCCTACCACGTGCCAGGCTCTCTAGCGTAAGTGTGGGCTGCACAACACGAGAACCATAAAACACGCCAAGTCCCTTGCACTCAAAATAAGAAGTCTGAGGCAGAGGTGAACTGAAGAAAGTAGGACATGGGTTATTGGCAGGGAGGCCACTGACTGTAATAAGTACTGGGGCTGTTCCTGTTCCAGCGAGAGCTGGGGGCTCAAGAAACACAAGGGATACCAGCCCAGAGTCCTAATGCTGAGCCTGGTGAAGGGGGCATGCAGCATGGGGCAGTGGGCAGAGCATGAGGAAAGGCGTGGAGTCATCCCCTAGCACGGAACACGTGAGTGGCACCTTGCCACTGCTAAGCCACTTCAGCCAGCTCTTTGGGACCTCATGGACTATAGCCCCCAGGCTCCTCTGCCCATGGGATTCTCCTGGCAAGAATACTGGAGTGAATTGCCGTGCCCTCCTCCAGATGAATATTCCCAACCCAGGGATCGAGCCCACCTCCCGTCTGGCTCCTGCAGTAGTGCCACCAGCGGAATGGCTGGAGCCAAAAGGGCGCACAAGCGATGGCGGAATCGGCGCCAGAGAAACGGCGCTGTGGGTCTAAGGTGCCGGCCTGGGCTCCACTCTGTTTGTCTTTGCTTCCTACACAAGCCTGATAAGAATCACCCAGGTGCTTGTTAAAGGCTGAACCAGGCCTGCTACACCAGGGTCTTCAGCAAGGCTCTGAATGAGGCCTTTCAGCAAGACTTCGGTGGTTCTTATGACCAAGCACATTTGGAAACAGCCTGCAGGCAAAGTTGAGCAATGGGAGCTAATTCTAGAACAGCTCAAAACAAAATATATCCTCACTCCTCCCCTTGCAGAAGTGCACACCCCCTGAATCTCTCCAGGGTCAGTAGGAGTTGGTCCGATGACCTGGGCTGCAGACTTCCAGATCTCATGACCTACTGAGGCTGGATGTAACCTTTGCCACCAGCAGCATCCCTGCAGGCCAGTACATTCCCACTGGCAGAAATCAAACAGCAGACAAAGAAGCAATAGAATATTGTCTGTGTCTTCTTTTCACTGTTGTTATTTTCTTTTCTCTTTATCAGGTGATGAGATCTTGTGTTTGCAGTGGGCACTAGCTATAGACTGTCTGAATACTGCAATTGAAACGGAGTAGAATGGAGAGGATGAATCCTGGAAGAAAGGTTGGAGTAGTGAAGAGAAATTTTTATGGGTCAGAAAATGAGGTTTGCAGCCATTTGGCCAAGTGTAATAGAACATGCCTTAATGACGAGACAAATGATATCTCCTCCTTCTAGCATTCTCAAGGAGTGCCAGCAAAAGCTTCCTCTGAGAGAGTGGTGAGTGATTTGACAATACAGATTCTATACATGCTGTGCATAAGTGGGCTAGGGATTAGATTTCCCTAATACCAAGTTAGTGTTGCTAAAGCTTCCCGTGATGGAAAAATGCTCTCGATGCTAAATATCTTGGCTTCAGATGGTTCAGAAAGGATTAGTGAGAAATTTTATTGCAATTCATGGTTGATTCAAAAAAAAGGGGGGGAGGGGTAGGAGAAAAGAGAGAAAAGCAAGACAATGCCAAAAAATGAAAACTCATTTTAGCTCTTCTATTAAAGCCAGATGTATTTTAGGCCCTGTTTCTAGGCAACTGCATAATGGTAATATTCCTGAATCTTTTTTAAAGACTCACAACTGTCAGAGTCAGTAAAGGTCAGAAGGTAATTATAAAGTAATAAGGATGACATATGAGAGGCAGAATCACTCCAAGCAGTGACATTTTGTATTTCGAATTCATTTTCAGAAAATCTAAGAACTTCCTTGGGGCACTCAGAGCTGCCCTCTGGAAGCACCGCTGACTTAGCGAAACCTGAACGTGACATCACCTGCCCACCCTATCATCACACCTCTCAAATCATCCTTGAGAAGGATGGAGTCCCCACAGTGGGCACAAGCTGGTTGCTGAGGGGGTGTAACTAGCCTCTAAAACAATGTAGAACCAGTGAAGAACTTTCTAACTGAAAACTGCCTGAGAGAGAAGTCCAACAGGCTCCGTACATGGACGAGAAAACTGAACCCAGAGACAGGGCGGGAAAAGGAGAAAGAAGGCAACTAAGACCTAGGAAGTGCATGGTTGTGCCTAGGCTCTGTGAGTGCCTTATATCTAGCGTGTTGACTTTGTTCTTAATTGTGGGTGCCATCTGAGGACAAAGAAGGAGATAAACATTCGTTGTGTTCCCCCAAGCACTTTGCTAGGCCTTTGATATACACTAGCATGCTGATAGGTATCATTTCTATTTCACAGGGGACGAAGCCAGGGCTTGCACAGAGGTTAACTCTCCCTGATCCTTAGTCACACCAAAGAGGTGTGACTTTGGAAAAGGTCATGCAGGCTCTCATCTGCAAAACGATGATCAAGTACCTTGTGGGGTACTTTACAAGATTGAATGGGTAGTTTATGTGAACGTCTAGCACAGAAAGCTGGGCGGTCAGAACATCACTGACTCACCAATCAGAACATCACACGGCTTTTCTCAAAAACTTCCAGCAGCTTCCATCCCACAGGAATAAGTCTCCTCGGCCTGTTCCCCCTGTAAATGCCCCTCCACACACAGATCTTTTAACCCCATCCTGATCCTCTTGGCTCCTGCTGTCCCTGAGGCATCCACCTGAGACCACCTCACTTAAAATGCAGTTCCTCACCCCCATCCTCTCCTCAACGCCGTGGCTCTCCTCTGCTTTTTTATTCTCCAAGGCACTTACCACCATCTAAAATATCCTATGTATTTTCATTTATTTTCTAACCTCCCTTGACCCTGGAAAGTTAAACTGTGAGGACAGGAACTTGGTTTGTTTGTTTTTTGTGCTTGCTGAATCCCCAGCACTACTAGATGCTCAATAAATATTTGCTAAATGAATACATGGATATTATCCTCCTTTCTCCCTCCTTTCCTTCCTCTTTCAAAGTCACACAGCCCGCCCTTCCAAAATATAAAAAAGGCAAGAAAAAAACTTAACCATGAAAGTGAAAATGAAGTCGCTCAGTCGTGCCCGACTCTTTGTGACCCCAAGGACAGTAGCCTGCACCAAGCCCCTCTGTCCATGGGATTTTCCAGGCAAGAGTACTGGAGTGAGTTGCCATAGCCTTCTCCAGGGAATCTTCCCAACACAGAGATCGAATCCAGGTCTCCCACATTGTAGACAGATTCTTTACTGTCTGAGCCACAAACTTAACCATAAGTAACTATCACTTCAGTTCAGTTCAGTCACTCAGTTGTGTCAGACTTTTGCGACCCCATGAATTGCAGCATGCCAGGCCTCCCTGTCCATCACCAACTCCCGGAGCTCACTCAGACTCACATCCATTGAGTCTGTGATGCCATCCAGCCATCTCATCCTCTGTCCTCCCCTTCTCCTCCTGCCCCCAATCCCTCCCAGCATCAGAGTCTTTTCCAATGAGTCAACTCTTCACATGAGGTGGCCAAAGTACTGGAGTTTCAGCTTTAGCATCATTCTTTCTCCAAAGAACACCCAGGGCTGATCTCCTTTAGAATGGACTGGATGGATCTCCTTGCAGTCCAAGGGATTCTCAAGAGTCTTCTCCAACACCACAGCTCAAAAGCATCAATTCTTCGTCACTCAGCCTTCTTCACAGTCCAACTCTCACATCCATACATGACCACAGGAAAAACCATAGCCTTGACTAGACGGACCTTAGTCGGCAAAGCAGCGTCTCTGCTTTTCAATATGCTATCTAGGGTGGTCATAACTTTTCTTCCAAGGAGTAAGCATCTTTTAATTTCATGGTTGCAGTCACCATCTGCAGTGATTTTGGAGCCCCCCAAGATAAAGTCTGACACTGTTTCCACTGTTTCTCCATCTATTTCCCATGAAGTGATGGGACCGGATGCCATGATCTTCGTTTTCTGAATGCTGAACTTTAAGCCAACTTTTTCACTCTCCTCTTTCACTTTCATCAACAGGCTTTTTAGTTCCTCTTCACTTTCTGCCATAAGGGGGTGTCATCTACATATCTGAGGTTATTGATATTTCTCCCAGCAAACTTGATTCCAGCTTGTGCTTCTTCCAGCGCAGCATTTCTCATGATGTACTCTGCATAGAAGTTAAATAAGCAGGGTGACAATATACAGCCTTGATGTACTCCTTTTCCTATTTGGAACAAGTCTGTTGTTCCATGTCCAGTTCTAATTGTTGCCTCCTGACCTGCATATAGGTTTCTCAAGAGGCAAGTTAGGTGGTCTGGTGTTCCCATCTCTTGAAGAATTTTCCACAGTTTCTTGTGATCCACACAGTCAAAGGCTTTGGCATAGTCAATAAAGCAGAAATAGATGTTTTTCTGGAACTCTCTTGCTTTTTCCATGATCCAGCAGATGTTGGCAATTTGATCTCTGGTTCCTCTGCCTTTTCTAAAACCAGCTTGAACATCAGGAAGTTCACGGTTCACGTATTGCTGAAGCCTGGCTTGGAGAATTTTGAGTATCACTTTATTAGTGTGTGAGATGAGTGCAATTGTGCAGTAGTTTGAGCATTCTTTGGCATTGCATTTCTTTGGGATTGGAATGAAAACTGACCTTTTCCAGTCCTGTGGCCACTGCTGAGTTTTCCAAATTTGCTGGCATATTGAGTGCAGCACTTTCACAGCATCATCTTTCAGGATTTGAAACAGCTCTACTGGAATTCCATCACCTCCACTAGTTTTGTTCGTAGTGTTGCTTTCTAAGGCCCACTTGACTTCACATTCTGTGGGGCCCTAACTGGGAAACCTTAAAAAGAAGGGCTAGCTTTGTGGTTTAGAGCTAAGATGGCGCCTGGCGGAAGAGATGAGGGCACGGCTTAAGTTGTTTGTCAAACTTTTTGATTGGCTCTCTTGATTTCTGTGCATGTGGACAATGCGTGATCACGATAGACCCCTGTCATGATGTAAGCACATGGTAATCTGACCTTTAACTTGACTGGTAGAACTATGGAAAGTCCCTCGCAAAACCCCCCTGCTTGCCTATATAAACCAGGAGCTTACGACAATAAAGCGGAACTGCTTAGACAGAACCCCTGTCGCGTCTGATTGTCTCTTGCTCACCGAGGGGCTGGGTTGGCAGACAGCAGGCTCACTTTTCCTTGGGACCCCTCAGGTCTGCTAAGGGAAGTTCCACTGCCTTTCTCTTTCTGAGGAGTACCCCCTGCAACATTCCAGGATGTCTGGCTCTAGGTGAGTGATCGCGCCATCGTGATTATCTCGGTCGTGAAGGTCTTTTTTGTACAGTTCTTCTGTGTATTCTTGCCACCTCGTCTTAATATCTTCTGCTTCTGTGAGGTCCACACAATTTCTGTCCTTTATCGAGCCCATGTTTGCATGAAATGTTCCCTTGGTATCTCTCATTTTCTGGAAGAGATCTCTAGTCTTTCCCATTCTGTTCTTTTCTCTATTTCTTTGCATTGATTGCTGAGGAAGGCTTTCTTATCTCTTCTTGCTATTCTTTGCAACTCTGTATTCAGATGCTTATATCTTTTCTTTTCTCCTTTGCTTTTCGCTTCTCTTCTTTTCACAGCTATTTGTAAGGCCTCCCCAGATAGCTGTTTTGATTTTTTGCATTTCTTTTCCACGGGGATGGTCTTGATCCCTATCTCCTGAACAATGTCACAAACCTCAGTCCATAGTTCATCAGGCACTCTATCTATCAGATCTAGGCCCTTAAATCTATTTCTCACTTCCACTGTATAATCATAAGGGATTTGATTTAGGTCATACCTGAATGGTTAGTGGTTTTCCCTACTTTCTTCAATTTAAGTCTAAATCTGGCAATAAGGAGCTCATGATCTGGGCTACAGTCAGCTCCTGGTCTTGTTTTTGCTGACTGTATAGAGCTTCTCCATCTTTGGCTGCAAAGAATATAATGAATCTGATATCAGTGTTGACCATCTGGTGATGTCCATGTGTAGAGTCTTCTCTTGTGTTGTTGGAAGAGGGTGTTTGCTATGACCAGTGCATTCTCTTGGCAAAATTCTATTAGCCTTTGCCCTGCTTCATTCCGTATTCCAAGGCCAAATTTGCCTGTTACTCCAGGTGTTTCTTGACTTCCTACTTTTGCATTCCAGTCCCCTGTAATGAAAAGGACATCTTTTTGGGTGTTAGTTCTAAGAAGTCTTATAGGTCTTCATAGAACCGTTCAACTTCAGCTTCTTCAGCGTTACTGGTTGGGGCATAGACTTGGATTACTGTGATACTGAATGGTTTGCCTTGGAGATGAACAGAGATCATTCTGTATTTTTTGAGACTGCATCCAAGCACTGCATTTCGTCCTCTTTTGTTGACCATGATGGCTACTCCATTTCTTCTGAGGGATTCCTGCCCGCAGTAGTAGATCTAATGGTCATCTGAGTTAAATTCACCCATTCCAGTCCATTTTGGTTCACTGATTCCTAGAATGTCAACATTCACTCTTGCCATCTCCTGTTTGACCACTTCCAATTTGCCTTGATTCATGGACCTAATATTCCAGGTTTCTATGCAATATTGCTCTTTACAGCATCAGACCTTGCCTCCATCATCAGTCACATCCACAGGTGGGTGTTGTTTTTGCTTTGGCTCCATCCCTTCATTCTTTCTGGAGTTATTTCTCCACTGATCTCCAGTAGCATATTGGGCACCTACTGACCTGGGGAGTTCCTGTTTCAGTATCCTATCCCATTTTGCCTTTTCATACTGTTCATGGGGTTCTCAAGACAAGAATACTGAAGTGGTTTGCCGTTCCTTTCTCCAGTGGACCACATTCTGTCAGACCTCTCCACCATGACCTGCCTGTCCTGGGTGGCCCCACAGGGCAAGGCTTAGTTTCACTGAGTTAGACAAGGCTGTGGTCCTAGTGTGATTAGATTGACTAGTTTTCTGTGAGTATGGTTTCAGTGTGTCTGCCCTCTGATGCCCTCTTGCAACACCTACCATCTTACTTGGGTTTCTCTTACTTTGGACGTGGTGGTATCTCTTCACAGCTGCTGCAGCAAAGCAGCCACTGCTCCCTACCTTGGTAGCTCCTCTCAGCCCTCCTGTACCCGCACAGCCACCGTTCCCTGGACATGGGGTTGCTCCTCTCGGCTGTTGCCCCTGACCTATAAAAAACATTTTAAAGGGCTCCAAGACAAAGAACAGGTCCAAACCAAGGTTTGGACCAGGTTACCAGCGCTAGTGTTACCAGGGCCTCTGGATTCATATTATAACTCCTTGCTGAGTTTGTGATATTTGGTACTTCGCCGTTTTTTTGGTTTTTAGTGTTCACGTGGCTTGTCCCCCTCGCGTGGAGGCACCCCCTCGCTGCCTTCCAACACTTCAGAACAAGCATCTGCTGGCTGACAAGTGTGTGTTGGGCACCACGTTCTGAGCATTGTGATACCCAAGATGGGGCTCAGTCGGTGGCAGACAAACACCAACAGCCAACCTCAGCACATTCTAATACGGCAAATGCTAAGAGGAGAGTACACCCTAGGGGGCCCAGAAAGGGGGAATTTAACCCCAGTCGGGAATTCAGAGATGACTTCGAGACATCCGGAAGAGATCAAGCCAGCCCCAGGCCAAGAAAGGGCAGGAGGATGATCCAGGAGTCACTCTAAGTGCAGTTGCAAAACTTCATGATGTGTTTGGGGAACTACCAGGGTTGCGTGTTACCAGACATAAGATATGAGCTCAGAGTCTCTTACATGCTATATGCAGGGGAACAGACTTCACATTTAGAATGTGAAATGACCCCATTTTTTGCAGACTGATCATTTGAATGGAGGACAGTTTTAATGCAGGCTTGTGAAAGGTTCCTTAGGTCTATGAAAGCAAGACTTGGTGAGATCTTGGATGATGCATCTGGCCTTTTTCATATGGTAACAGAAGATACAGACCCTTCAGAAGCTGCTGTAGCCAGCAGTGGTCTCCAATCTTTTTTGGCAGCAGGGGTGGATTTTATAGGAGGGTGTGGAGGGATGGTTTCCAGACGATTCAAATGCATTACATTTATTATACACTTTGTCTCTATTGTTATTATGTTAGCTCCACTGCAGATCATCAGGCATTAGATTCCAGAGGTTGGGAACCCCTGGCCTAGAGGATTTTTTATTAATAGAATTAGGAAAAATGCCTAGAGCAGCTGGGTGATCCACTAAAGTACATGGTCAACCTACAGGCTCACTCCAACTGTTGAGCCTGCTAAAACCAGAGAAGCAAGTGAATCAACTTTGAGACTTCTCGAAAATCAGATTCATTGAAAAAGACCCATGTTGACATTTCAGAGCCTTCTGAGTGTCATGAAAATCCTAACAATTAGGACTCAACCAACTCACTTCTCAGGGATTCTCTAGACCAGAGGTTGCAAAGTAGCAGCCACTTTATCTGCTCAATGCTCTTTTATTCATCCCATGTAATATTAAAAACAGAAGCTAAAACAACTTAAAATCCATGCAAAAATATCAAAATCGGGAGATTTCACATGAAAATATGGGTCCCAGCTTTTTTTGGAGAAAATAATCTGAAAATACTGGCCTGCCTTCCTGTGTCGCAACAACTGGCTGGAGGGAAACAGCAGCTGCCACACCGCCCTGTCTTCCTCCTCCCCCCAGATGGGGCATGACATCACATGCCAGTCCTGCTGGGGCCCCTGCAGGGGACTTCTGAGTCTTCAGCAGTGGACCCTAAACATTCTTAGGTGTCTTCACCTTAGTCAAGACCACAGCCCCTCATCTCCCTCTAGATTCATCAGGTGATCGAACTGAAAAATTCTTTCAAGACTAATGAGCATTACCCACAGCTCTCTCTGGCCAAGTCCTCGGTGCTATTATTGGGTTCAATGTGGAAGATCCCTTAGTAAAGGAGGATATAATGGGCACTAACAGAAAGGAAGAAAAAGACAACGGAGGGTCATGTAGGAGTCAGGGCGGGTAGAGCACCCTGATGGATCAGAAGGGTTTATGAAGCTGATTAAAAAGATAACAATAATAATAAGACAACCACAAAAAGAACGGAATTGGGTCATTTGTAGTGATATGATGGACCACTTAAAGAGTGGTAAGTCAGGAAAAGAAAAACAAATATATTAACACATATGTATGGAATCTAGGAAAATGGTACAGAAGGACCTATTTGCAGGGCAGGAATAGAGATGCAGATATAGAGGACAGATGTCTGGACACAGTGAAGGAAGGAGAGGGTGTGACAAATAAGGAAAAGTGATGGTGGTGGTGGTTTAGTTGCTGAGTCATGTCCGACTCTTTGCAACCCCATGGACTGCAATCTGCCAGGCTCCTCTGTCCGTGGGATTTCCCAGGTAAGAACTGGAGTGAATTGCCACTTCCTTCTTCAGGGGATCTTCCTGACCCAGATCAAACCTGCGTCTCCTATATTGCAGGCTGTCTCCTGCATTTCAGGCAGATTCTTTACTGCTGAGCCACCAAGGAAGCCCGGGAAAGTGGGACTGACACGTATTACACTGCCGTGGACAATTTAGTGGGAAGCTGCTGTGTAGCACAGAGCTCAGCCTGGTGCTCTGTGGTATTTGCATGGGTGGGATGGCGGGGGAGCTTCAAGAGGAAGGGGATATATATACACACACACAGAGAGAGCTGATTTACTTCATTGAACAGCAGAAGGTAACACAGCATTATAAAGCAATTATACTCCAATTTTTAAAAAAAAATTGAGAGAGAGCTTGCTTTCTCTCTCTGCTCTCCTCCAGGTGAGGACACGATGAGAAGCTGGGAGTCTGCAACCCTCAAAAGGGCTCTTGCCAGAACCTGATCATGCTGGCACCTTGACCCCAGGCTTCCAGCCTCCAGATTGTGAGAAATAAATTTATCTTGTTTACAAGCCAAAAAAAAAAAAAAGACCTAAATGGAGAGGGGCAGGACAGAGGTGGGGGGAGGAGGCACTAGAATGGAATTAGTATCTTGGCAGAAAGTGTGAGTGGGACAAGGAGGGATTCCTCTCCGTCTCAAGCCTCATGGTAAAATCTTTAAAAAAAAAAAAAAAAAGCATTAGTAGTCACGCACTTCTAAATTTTATTACTAATTAGAATTTAACATGCTTGGGGGTTTGGGATGAGGTGTTAAGTACCAAGTATGTTACCTTGGACAGGGTGAGCTTTTTCCAGTTCAGAATTAATACCCCTACAGAAAATAAGAGCAAGGGGATGCCTCACCCAGATGGTTTTGCTCTTTGGTATCTACACATTTTGAAAACACTTAATGTACTTTTAAACGTTTTTGTGCACTGGCATTAGGTGATGACCGCTGGCTTTCTTTCCTTTTCAGTTTGCGCTTTGCTCTCCAAACAACTTTTAGTTTGGAAGGCTGCAGTCAGCCCACAGTTGTACTAGTGGCATAAAAAAATTGTGTAATAGTGGGGACACATGAGTGCCAACAGGTGGTTTTGCAATCTAATGTCTTATGATAACTTCTGTCATCCTGTTGCTCAGCATGAATTCTGAGCCTGATGATGGTTGTTTTGCGGTGTGCACATCAACCACATCAAGATGAGGCTCTCACCCACTCAGGATAGAGTCTCATGGGGGCTTTGGAAGGAAGGGTTCCAAGTCTGAACATGAAGTGAACTGAAAGTTACTCAGCTGTGTCTGACTCTTTGCGACCCCAGGGACTGCAGCCCACCAGATGACTCTGCCCATGGAATTCTCCAGGCAAGAATACTGGACTGGGTTGTCATGCATGACTACACAAACATAACCAGCCTGAGAGCTGGTACAACAGTTAGACAAACATTTTAGTCCCTGGTAGAGGAAGGAAAAGCCAAGGAACTCAGCTTCTTACTACCCTCTTTGTCTTCCACAGTAAGAAGCCTCCATCTCCTGAAGGTGTGCTCACCAGGCAGGACACCCCAGACAGTAGAATCTGATAGAAATGGGTGCCAGGTCAAAGTATGTCCACTCCACTGTTAGGTATATGAACAATTCCAGCCTTGTAAATTTTGGCAGCATCCTTAAAAGAAATAATCATCTTGTCCTTCTGAAGAGTTCAACTGCCTGGCAAGAGTAATAAAAACACTTGAGAGTCTGTCTTCTCATCATCCTGGTGATCGCTATGTGTGCGTGTGCGCTCAGTTGTGTCTGACTCTACGCAACTCCATGGCCTGTAGCCTCCAGGCTCCTCTGTCCAGGGAATTCTCCAGGCAAGAATACTGGAGTGGGTTGCCATGCCCTCCCTCCAGTGGATCTTCCCGACCCAGGGATTGAACCTGAGTCTCTTGCACCTCCTGCGTTAGCAGGTGGATTGTTTACTGCTGAGATACCAGAGAAGCCCCAAGAACAGCTATATCCCAAGACTTTAACCCTGAAAGCTGTTGATAGTATATAAATTTTTTGCTTTTCCTTTGGTTTAGTGGACTCATTTAACATAATCACACTTACTTAATCCAAACCCCTAAACTGAGATTTTCTCCTCTCAAGCCCCTCCCACTTTACCCCTGAAACCTTTCAGAGTGCAGTGGTGGGCAAAGGAAATGGGTCTTTTTCTAGGAATTTCATTCAATAAATTCAACCAATATTTAGTGACCACCTACTATATGTCAGATACTCCTCTCAAGGCATTTGGAACATAATAAATAAAAGACTGAATGATTTACCTTATCATGAGCAGTGATCATGCTTTAAAAAATTTGGGGTATCAAGAAATGCATAAAATTTTTTTGAGCTGATTTTAAAACTATATTAAAACTCATAAGTATATCTTAGTTTATGGGAAGGGAGTAAGCTGATCACAGAAGTGCTGCTATTCTTTTCAAAACATGTTTCCACTAATAAAAAAAAAAAAACAGGTTTCCATATAGCAATTTGTATTAATATTTTAGTATATGAATAAATGTGTGGTTTGAAAGAACTGACATTGCTCTAAAAAGTAAACAACTTATTGCTTCATTTTTCAGCAATGGGGCCCTCACTTCTGTCACTTTTATTGAAAGTTGCTCCTTCCTTTTTCTTTCAATAAAAAGACAGTTATTTCCAGTTCAGACACAGCTGTATTATCTTATTTGGTTCCTTTTGTAGTTATCATAGCCTAGAAATTTTCAACTCGTAACTGCTTCTTGAGAATTTAATATATGTGGTTATCAATGGAATATGTCTAACATAAAATATCATAATAAAGCACTATAATAAAGCAATTTTTAGTGCATTCATCAGGCGGGTAATAGGCTTAAGAGTAATCCCTTTGTACATCTGCCTTTCAGAAATAACACTCTGAACATAAAAGTCAAAGAATCGAGTCTCAGTTTGCAATTCATATGTAACAGGGATTTCATGTTTTAATACCTAAGGGTTAGATTTTGTCAAGAAGCAACCAGTGCTTTACAGTTAACAAAAAATGTTTATATGCATCATCTTAAATAATTCCTAAACTGTGTCCAGCAGATACTACATCGCAGATGAGAAAGTAGTTTAGTTCAAGCATGGGTATTATCATCTCTACTTAAGATATGTAACCAGAGACTCCGCAGGGTCTACCCTGACTACCTCAAGATGGAACATTCGTGAGGAGGCATAGCCAGGCCTTAAGCGGACACTGTACAATTTCCTACAAATTATAAAAAACTCTCATACAAAGGTATAGTGACCACATGTCAAAGATTTAACTCATTAGCAAGGAGGTTAGCAGAATGACAAGGCTGGTTCAAAGACAGACAGGAGAAACTGATACACAAACACACACGTGCGCATGCAGAGGGAAAACAGAATGCTGTTCTAAGACTGCAGAGATAGATGCAAAACCAGATGCCTTTCAAGGCAAGAAAACGGTAACTCAGTTACCTTTTTTACCAAACAATTCCTTTGCAACTTACCAGTCTTCTCTAAATTATCTCACATCTAACTTTAGAGGGGCTGGGGCCTAGTCAATAGTGAGTACCAAGTTACCTTCCTCCTCTGGAGCAGGAGTCAGCAAATTTTCCCTGTGCAGGGCCAGACAGCATATATATATATATATATATATATATATATATATATATATACACGCATCAGGCGTTCTAGGCCATTTGGTCCCTGTCACAACTACTCAACTCTGTTGTTGTGACATCAAAGTAGCCATAGGCAACAAATAATGAGCATGGCTATGCTGCCCTAAGACATTACTTACATAAAACAGGGGATAGGCATGGTTTGACCCATAGGATACTTTGCCAACTTCCTTGCCCTAGAGCTTCAGATGATCCTTGGGTAGCCGTTAGACAACCCTCTAAGTACAACTTTGAAGTGACCTGCAGTAATCTTTCTGCTTTATTTCCAAGTTTTAGGTAATTTTTTAAAAACGATAGTACCCAGGATTCATGTTGATGTATGGCAAAACCAATACAGTAAAGTAAAATAAAGTTAAAAAAAAAAAAGCAACAACAACAACAACAAAGAAAAAATGGTAGTACCCAGGCTTTCAAACAACTTTTGCGGTGCTTTCCCTGCACTATATGACAGCTTACTTTGCTGTCTCTCTAAGGGTCATTCAGGCTTTGGACTTCTGTTACAGCACAGAAGGCTCTCATTAAAGAACTTTAGGGGTTTCCCCAGTGGCTCAGCAGTGAAGAACTTGCCTGCAATGCAGGAGACAGCACACGAGCTGTGCTTCAATTCTTGGGTCAGGAAGACCCCCTGGAGAAGGAAATGGCAACCCACTGCAGTATTCTTGCCTGGAAAATCCCATGGACAGTCCACGCGGACACAAAAGAGTTTGACATGACTTAGTGACTATACAACAGCAAGAAAGAACATTAAAGCAAAACCACTGAGTTCTTTTCAGTGTCTTTGCTTGCTTGGTTTGGGGAGATTCTGACTTCCTATTCCTTTTCCACAGCCCTGAAGAATGCTCATCAGAACTGATGGAAAACCCAGTGCTGATGCTAACTCACTGACGGCTACCATAAATACAGGATGCCAGGGCTTTCCTGGTCAAGACCCTGTGCTTCCACTTCAGGGGGTGCAGGTTCAATTCCTGGCCAGGGAAGTCATGCATGCCAAGCGGTGTGGTGAAAAAAACTACAGGATGTCAGACACTTCTAAGATGAAGCACCACTGATCTGCAGGCACGGTGGCAAGTGTCACACGATTCAAGAGAATGGAGTCCATGTATCACCTATAGGACCTCAGCACTCAGACTTCAGGAACCAGTGAAATCTTAAGACCAGCAGAGGGATCTGCATTGACCTCATTCAAAACTGTTTCGGCCAAAATGTCAGGGAAAAAAAAAAAAAAAACACCTCATTCTTCTCATGGCTGAGTAGCATTCCAGTGTATATACAAATCTTCCTTACCCATTTATTTGTTCATGGGCATTTAGGTTGCTTCCATACTTTGGCTATTATAAATAATGCTGTTCTGAACAACATTGGAATACACGAATCTCTTTGAATTGAGTTTTCATCTTTTCCTGGTATATGTCCAGGAGTAGGGCTGCTGAAACATATGGTAGTGTTGCTTTTACTTTTCTGAGAAAGCTCCATACTGTTCTCCAGTGACAGCATCAATTTACATTCCCACCAACAGTGTACAAGAGTCCCCTTTTCTCATCCTTGAAAACATTTGTTGCGTTCTTGATGATCGACATTCTGATAGGTGTGAAGTAATATCTCATTGCGGTTTTGATTTGCATTTTCCTGATAATTTACAATGTCGAGCACCTTTTCATGTGTCAGCTGGCTATCTGCATGTCCTCCTTGGAAAAATGTCTACCCATCTTCCATTCATTTGTAATTGGGTTTTTTGATATGTGTAGAGGATGCTAATGTGTTTTGGATATTAACCCCTTATCAGTCATATCATTTACAAATATTTTCTCTCATTCAGTAGGTTGTGTTTTCATTTTGTCTATGTTTTCCTCTGCTGTGCAAAAGCTTTTAAGTTTAATTAGGTCCCATTAGTTTATTTTTTGCCTTTGTTTCCTTTGCTTTAGGAGACAGATCCAAAAAATATTGCAATGATTTAAGTCAAATTTTGCCACAACATGCATGGACTTGGAGAGTATTATGCTAAGTGAAATAAGTTAAACACTGTATGATATTACTTATATGTGGAACCTAAAAAACAAACTAGTGAATATAACAAAAAAGAAACATTCACAGATATAAAAAAAACAAAAGTGATTACCAATGGAGGGAAGGAGGAAGACAATATAAGGCTAGGGGGTTAAACAGTACAAAACTGTTACATATAAACTACAAGGATATACTGTACAACACAGGGAATAGAGCCAGTATTTTAATTATAAATGACTATAAGCCTTAAAAACTGTGAATCACTACACTGTACACCTGTAACTTACATAATATGGTATATGAACTATACTTCAATTAAAAAAAAAAATCACAAGTTGAACACCATCCTTTTAAATATAATGGAGATTATCTGACTTCTCAAGAAAATACTCCTATGTATCTGACTCCCATTAAGTTGGAGTTAGGATACAGGCACAGTATAAGGCCTATACTGGGCTCATGTAATCCCATCAGCAACAGGTGACTGCTGAAGAGCAAAGTGCCAGAATCACATTCCTTGTAAGACCAAGTTTTGATTAATTCACCTACGTATTATATACCTTGTTGTTTAGTCGCTGAGTCACATCTGACTCTTTTGTGACTGCAATGGACTGTAGCCTGCCGCTCCTCTGTGCATGGGAATTCCCATAGAGAAATACTACAGTGGGTTGCCATTTCTTTCTCCAAGGGATCTTCCCAACCCAGGGATTGAATCTGCAGCTTCTGCACTGCAGGCAAATTCTTTACCACTGAGCCACCCATGCTTCCCAGTGTACACCTACTGTGGGCTAAATACCACAACAGAAACTGCAAAGCTGAACACAACGTAGTCCTTACTCCAAGTGACCAGCAGACAAAGGGACAGAGGGAGCCAGAAAGGCACAATGGCTTTTCTTAATTTTATAACATTATTATCAAATCAAGTCTAAAAATTAAATGACCAATAATACATCCAGATAATAAGATAAGCAAATGGGATTCAAAAGGGAAGAGGAATAAGACATTGATTAGGTGATTTATTACTAACAGCTTTTGCAGAAGTAACACCTCTCACTGTAAAGATCTTTCCCATCAACTTCTCAAGTTGCTTGGAGATTTAAATTATCTTTTAACTTCCTGTTTCTGTTGTCATAGCCACATTTATTTCTGTCTGCTGGTGATCATGTTTTCCTCCTGCCAGCTGGCTGTCTAATTTTTCAGTTTCTAGCAACTTTGAAACAGAAGAAAATCTGATAAAAATAACTTGATATCATGTGATGTGTTGATATGTTAAAGGAATCCTGTTGTTGCTTCACAAAGATCATGATTCTATTCTTGAAAACTTTTCCAACAAGAAACAAAGTTTATATATAGTTTCTGAATATCTATGAATGGTTTACACTTAGAATAAATTTTCACAGGCTGTTTTTAGGAATATGCATATAATTATTTTGTTTTTTTATTTATAGTGATGTGATCCTACAAATAAGAAAGTCATAAAAGAAATTCTGATCTCAAAATGTGGTTTACCACAAAATTTCAAGTAGCTTAAAAAAAGAAAAAGCAATTATAAGGGCTGTAAGAAGGAAGAAAAAAATAGAAAAACATATACTGAATCTAAATTTTCCTCAGAAAACATTTTTCCAAGTGAAATGTAATTGTTCTATTGCTTAATGGCCACAAATACCATATGGATCACCATGTGATACTTGAGTAGTTATTTAAAAAGGAGAACAGTTGTCCTTTAAGACAAAAATTTGACAGTATTTTTCACAGTGAAACTTAAGCAAAAGGTTTTGGAAATTCTTAGAACTGTTCACTTAAACAAATTCAGCAGTTCTGAATTACTTCCATAATTACAGGATGGTTTTATCTGTGAAAACCAAATACAACATTAAGTATTAGCACGTAACCAACAATTATATAGAGTACTGTGCCAAAGGAAGGTGCATTTCTTGATGGCAAAGTGACATAGAAATGTAAACTAAAAATTACCCAGCTTTGCAAGAAAGCCTATCTTTCTTCTCCTGGATTTAAACCATCAAGAAGAAAACTATGAGGAGTCAGAATAAAACAAATGAACCATCATAATAAAGGAGACGTAAGAATCTTTTGAAACACAACTGAAGAGTAAAACCTAGCCCTCTTTAAAAGTTTAGAGTACTGTTAATTAAAAGGCTAATCTTCACAGGCAATGAAGTGCTAGTAAATTAATCTGAAAGTAATGGTTACTGTGATGGATCAAAAATGTCTGAAAATTCTCTGACATCCCACAATGCAAATGATGGGTCAGACTTGGTGTCTCACTTCTAATCAAACAAACAAGCACAAGCAATACTCCATGACTTTCAGCTTCTGCCTAGCAAAGCTTATATGCCCTCTTAGGGCACTGGCTCTCAGAAACCACCTAACCCATTGTAAGGACATCCGGCTCACATGAAGGGACCGTACATACATGAGGGTTTCGGTCAACGGCCCCTGCTAGATCCCCAGCAGACACCAGCATCAACTTGCCAGTCACATAAGGGAATCACAACCCTTCAGATGATTCTAGCACCTGGCTTCCAATGCTCAAAGTGCACAGATGTACTTGAAGCTAACTCAACTTTACAATTCACTTTGCACTAATTTTTTTCTGCCCTTCCCCATTAGTCCAAAATAGTTAGTTTCATTATACTTCCAAGAGCATACTTCATACCCCTTTATTGTCATTTATCAGTTTATTCAGAGTAAAGATAAAATACAAATGTCTGCCACACATGGATGGCGATCTGAGGGGCTCAAGCCCCCCGTCCCTCAGGACCTTGCCTGCGTGCTCACTGCACACCACTTGGCTCTGTCCTGGCCTCATTCCCTTCTTAGAACAGAGAAAATCTAATCCGTAAGATATCCATTTTGTCACAGGGAGAGATTTATAAATAAGCATTACTTTTTAGAGATTACAAAGACAGACCATTCTAATCAGGATTAAAAAACACATACACACACACATCTAATTTTTAGTTTACTCCTCTACCTCAGTCAGAATTGAGACCAAACATCTTTGACAGTGCTTTATTATCTGTGCTCAGACTTTAAATAAGATATCCCTAATATCCCCAGTTTCGATTTAAACATGTACAGTTCTGGTACTGACCTTCTAATTTGCAGTAGGGTCCTAGACAAGCCACCTTACATCTCTGCCTCTACCCACATCCAAGAGAGAGAATGATACCCTTTTTTAACCTACTTACTTATAGGTAAGTAGGCATAAGATTTATGTTGCTGATCAATCACAGGTAAAATATATAAGGTTTTATCCTATTAACTACGTTCTAGTATTTGTTTTTATAATTTAATCAAAATAAAAATGGCATACATCCAGAACTACAAAATTCAGCAGTTATATCAGATGAATTAAGTAGTAAATCTAGTCATAATAATAAATCCATTCATCCATGTTCTCATTTAATTACATTAAGAAATAATAATTATAAAAATAGGGTAAAATGTTGTGAAAATATTCCTATTTATTCTATCTTTGAGGAGTTCATGCCCATATCAATGGACTCTCTGGCATCAGACACGGCATCAGGTACTCGAACAGTCATATTGTCCATAGCCTTTGTCAAACAAATCTGGCAGCCCAACCGCGATCTGTATAAAAAAGGGGGAAGGTACGGTTTAGTATTAAGTATATCTTATTCACAAGGCAACGCAGTTAATAGGACCTTTTCTTTCCTAGAATATTGGGATTTATTTACCTTGTAAGCTTTCATTAAGTCAAAAAAGATAAATCCAACCCTTTCAACTAGAGGATAACTGAATGTAAGCATAAAAACAAAAAGTGTGATATGTCAAAGTTTTATTTTAATCTCCAGTTTCTATCTTCTACTACCTGTTTCATCAGAACTACTGCTTTTTGGTGACAGAAACGACAAGCAATGAAACAGTAAGAAGACACAACAGTGAAGAAGAGAACTCAGGTTTTAGCAATGCCAAGACAGTAATTACCTTACAGTCACAACTACACTGGGAGGTGATAGGCACATCAGAGGTAGCCATCCCTTCAACTGAGTTATGGGAAATATGTTAATACTATGTATTGAATTTCATTACCATTCAAAATAATTCCAGCCCCAAAAATTACACTATGGCTGATTCTTGTTGATGTTTGCCAGAAAGCAATACAATACTGTAAAGTAATTATCCTTCAAATAAAACTAAATTAATTTACAGAAAAAAGACTAAAAAAATTTAAAAATATAGAAAGCATAAATTGATAAAAGGAAAGTAAATATTTATCACTGGAAGAATAACTGTAATTTCATTTTTTTCACAGAATCCTTGGATCACAATAAACTGTGGAAAATTCTGAAAGAGATGGGAATACCAGACCACCTAACTTGCCTCTTGAGAAATCTGTATGCAGGTCAGGAAGCAACAGTTAGAACTGGACATGGAACAACCGACTGGTTCCAAATAGGAAAAGGAGTACGTCAAGGCTGTATATTGTCACCCTGCTTATTTAACTTACATGCAGAGTACATCATGAGAAACGCTGGGCTGGAGGAAGCACAAGCTGGAATCAATTGCTGGGAGAAACATCAATAACCTCAGATATGCAGATGACACCACCCTTATGACAGAAAGCGAAGAGGAACGAAAAGGCCTCTTGACGAAAGTGAAAGAAGAGAGTGAAAAAGTTGGCTTAAAGCTCAACATTCAGAAAACAAAGATCATGGCATCTGGTCCCATCACTTCATGGGAAATAGATGGGGAAACGGTGGAAACAATGACAGACTTTATTTTTGGGGGGCTCCAAAATCACTGCAGATGGTGACTGCAACCATGAAATTAAAAGAGATTTACTCCTTGGAAGAAATTTATGACCAACTTAGATAGCATACTGCAGAGCAGAGACACTACTTTGCCAACAAAGGTCCGTCTAGTCAAGGCTATGGTTTTTCCTGTGGTCATGTATGGATGTGAGAGTTGGACTGTGAAGAAAGCTGAGTGCCGAAGAATTGATGCTTTTGAACTGTGGTGTTGGAGAAGACTCTTGAGAATCCCTTGGACTGCAAGGAGATCCAACCAGTCCATTCTGAAGGAGATCAGCCTTGGGATTTCTTTAGAGGGAATGAGGCTGAAGCTGAAACTCCAGTACTTTGGCCACCACATGTGAAGAGGTGACTCATCGGAAAAGACTCCGATGCTGGGAGGGATTGGGGGCAGGAGGAGAACGGGACGACAGAGGATGAGATGGCTGGATGGCATCACCGACTCGATGGACGTAAGTCTGAGTGAACTCCAGGAGTTGGTGATGGACAGGGAGGCCTGGCGTACTGTGATTCATGGGGTCGCAAAGAGTCAGACTCGACTGAGCGACTGAACTGAACTGATGACCAATTTTATGTTTAAAAAGGAATCTCAAACAGTGATGTACAAATCTACATCTCAGTTCAGTTCAGTTGCTCAGTCGTGTCCGACTCTTTGCAACCCCATGAATCGCAGCACACCAAGCCTCCCTGTCCATCACCAACTCCCAGAGTTCACTCAGACTCACGTTCATCGAGTCAGTGATGCTATCCAGCCATCTCATCCTTGGTTTACATAGCTCTAAATCTAAGTATAAACAAATCTTTCAACAAGCATAAAATGTTAAGTTATAAGGTCATTTTACACCATATTTTAATTAGCAGAGCTTTTTCTTTCTTTTTTTTTTATTTTTTTTATTTTTTATTTTTTTTTATTTTATTTTATTTTTAATTTTTAGTTTTTTATTTTTTAAATTTTAAAATCTTTAATTCTTACATGCATTCCCAAACATGAACCCCCCTCCCACCTCCCTCCCCATAACATCTTTCTGGGTCATCCCCATGCACCAGCCCCAAGCATGCTGCATCCTGCGTCAGACATAGACTGGCGATTCAATTCACATGATAGTATACATGTTAGAATGTCATTCTCCCAAATCATCCCACCCTCTCCCTCTCCCTCTGAGTCCAAAAGTCCGTTATACACATCTGTGTCTCTTTCCCTGTCTTGCATACAGGGTCGTCATTGCCATCTTCCTAAATTCCATATATATGTGTTAGTATACTGTATTGGTGTTTTTCTTTCTGGCTTACTTCACTCTGTATAATCGGCTCCAGTTTCATCCATCTCATCAGAACTGATTCAAATGAATTCTTTTTAACGGCTGAGTAATACTCCATTGTGTATATGTACCACAGCTTTCTTATCCATTCATCTGCTGATGGACATCTAGGTTGTTTCCATGTCCTGGCTATTATAAACAGTGCTGCGATGAACATTGGGGTACATGTGTCTCTTTCAATTCTGGTTTCCTCAGTGTGTATGCCCAGAAGTGGGATTGCTGGGTCATAAGGTAGTTCTATTTGCAATTTTTTAAGGAATCTCCACACTGTTCTCCATAGTGGCTGTACTAGTTTGCATTCCCACCAACAGTGTAGGAGGGTTCCCTTTTCTCCACACCCTCTCCAGCATTTATTGCTTGCAGATTTCTGGATCGCAGCCATTCTGACTGGTGTGAAGTGGTACCTCATTGTGGTTTTGATTTGCATTTCTCTAATAATGAGTGATGTTGAGCATCTTTTCATGTGTTTGTTAGCCATCCGTATGTCTTCTTTGGAGAAATGTCTATTTAGTTCTTTGGCCCATTTTTTGATTGGGTCGTTTATTTTTCTGGAGTTGAGCTGCAGAAGTTGCTTGTATATTTTTGAGATTAGTTGTTTGTCAGTTGCTTCATTTGCTATTATTTTCTCCCATTCAGATGGCTGTCTTTTCACCTTGCTTATATTTTCCTTTGTTGTGCAGAAGCCTTTAATTTTAATTAGATCCCATTTGTTTATTTTTGCTTTTATTTCCAACATTCTGGGAGGTGGATCATAGAGGATCCTGCTGTGATTTATGTCTGAGAGTGTTTTGCCTATGTTCTCCTCTAGGAGTTTTATAGTTTCTGATCTTACATTTAGATCTTTAATCCATTTTGAGTTTATTTTTGTGTGCAGTGTTAGAAAGTGATCTAGTTTCATTCTTTTACAAGTGGTTGACCAGTTTTCCCAGCACCACTTGTTAAAGAGATTGTCTTTACTCCATTGTATATTCTTGCCTCCTTTGTCAAAGATAAGGTGTCCATATGTGTGTGGATTTATCTCTGGGCTTTCTATTTTGTTCCATTGATCTATATGTCTGTCTTTGTGCCAGTACCATACTGTCTTGATGACTGTGGCTTTGTAGTAGAGCCTGAAGTCAGGCAAGTTGATTCCTCCAGTTCCATTCTTCTTTCTCAAGATTGCTTTGGCTATTCGAGGTTTTTTGTATTTCCATACAAATCTTGAAATTATTTGTTCTAGTTCTGTGAAAAATGTGGCTGGTAGCTTGATAGGGATTGCATTGAATTTGTAAATTGCTTTGGGTAGTATACTCATTTTCACTATATTGATTCTTCCAATCCATGAACATGGTATATTTCTCCATCTATTAGTGTCCTCTTTGATTTCTTTCATCAGTGTTTTATAGTTTTCTATATATAGGTCTTTAGTTTCTTTAGGTAGATATATTCCTAAGTATTTTATTCTTTTCGTTGCAATGGTGAATGGAATTGTTTCCTTAATTTCTTTTTCTACTTTCTCATTATTCGTGTATAGGAATGCAAGGGATTTCTGTGTGTTGATTTTATATCCTGCAACTTTACTATATTCATTGATTAGCTCTAGTAATTTTCTGGTGGAGTCTTTAGGGTTTTCCATGTAGAGGATCATGTCATCTGCAAACAGTGAGAGTTTTACTTCTTCTTTTCCAATTTGGATTCCTTTTATTTCTTTTTCTGCTCTGATTGCTGTGGCCAAAACTTCCAGAACTATGTTGAATAGTAGCGGTGAAAGTGGACACCCTTGTCTTGTTCCTGACTTTAGGGGAAATGCTTTCAATTTTTCACCATTGAGGATAATGTTTGCTGTGGGTTTGTCATAGATAGCTTTTATTATGTTGAGATATGTTCCTTCTATTCCTGCTTTCTGGAGAGTTTTTATCATAAATGGATGTTGAATTTTGTCAAAGGCCTTCTCTGCATCTATTGAGATAATCATATGGTTTTTATTTCTCAATTTGTTAATGTGGTGAATTACAGAGCTTTTTCTTTCTTAATGGCATGTAAAAATAAATACTATATTCGTCTCATATTCCAACTGCCTTCAAAAATTTTGATGGAATGTGATATGCAGGTCTTGGTTTCATCAAAATACTCATCAAGCACCTGCTGAGCATTTAAAGAGACAGAATTAAATGTCAGTGGGTTTGCAAAGAGCAGTTCACTTCGAACCTTACTGAACACCTCTTACATGCCGGGTACCAGGGACGCCAGGAGGAGGCAGCACGGGGGCTAGAACCAAACAGACCAGTGGTCCAGATCCAGCACTGAATATGACGTGTTCACAGGCAACTTTCTTAATCCTGACAAGTATTAGTTTCCAAATGTCATCCTAAAGATGGATAATAAGTGGGTTCCTCACAGGACTGCTGTAAGGATTAGTTGCTAATATCAGTATCAAGGCGTGAACTTTAAATCAAATAGAAGAGCTGAGACACATTCACAGGTAATTAACATGTGAGACTGTGACAAATGTCATGGGAGAAGGCTGAAAGGTCTGAGGAGAAGCCCTGACTTCCGGCTGGGGAGGCGGTGTTTCTAATGGGTTCTGAAGACTGGGTAGGATTTAATAGTTAATAAAAGATAAAGGAGAAAGGCACTTGAGGCAAAGGTAATAAGGGTTCAAGGCAGGCTTGAGTTAATATGGGTTTCTGACTTGGCTGCTGTGCAGGCCAGACAAGGACAAGAAGAGTGATGGGCTAGAAAGCTAGTCAGGCCACGGACAGCCCTGAACACCAATGAAGGGGTGGTTCATGTTTTTACTAGTGAGCAATGAGGGGCCCTGGGAGGTTTCTGAAAGGGAGTAAGTACTACAGTCATGGGCTTCCCTGCTGGCTCGGTAGTAAAGAATGCACCTGCCAATGTAGGAGACACAGGTTTGATCCCTGGTTTGGGAAGATCCCCAGGAGAAGGAAATCGGCTCCAGTTCATGGGGTCAAAAAAGAATCAGACACGACATAACGACTCAACAACAACGAACAACTACAGTCATGGAAAATATTGACTGCTGATAGAAAAAAACCCCTTTCTGTTAGCAGTTCCTATTTGTTGACTTAGAAACAGTCCTGACAATCTTGAGCAAAGAATGCTCAAACTACCGCACAATTGCACTCATCTCACATGCTAGTAAAATAATGCTCAAAATTCTCCAAGCCAGGCTTCAACAGTAGGTGAACCGTTAACTTCCAGATGTACAAGCTGGATTTAGAAAAGGCAGAGGAACCAGAGATCAAATTGCCAACATCCACTGGATCATCCAAAAAGCAAGAGAGTTCCAGAAAAATATCTACTTCTCCTTTATTGACTGTGCCAAAGTCTTTGAATGTGTGGACCACAACAAACCCTGGAAAATTCTTAAAGAGATGGGAATACCAGACCACCTTACCTGCCTCTTGAGAAATTTATATGCAGGTCAAGAAGCTACAGTTAGAACTGGACATGGAACAACAGACTGGTTCCAAACATGGAAAGGAGTCAGTCAAGGCTGTACATCGTCACCATGCTTATTTAACTTATAGGCAGAGCACATCATGAGAAATGCTGGGCTGAAGGAAGCACAAGCTGGAATCAAGATTGCCAGGAGAAATATCAATAACCTCAGATATGCAGATGACACCATCCCTATGGCAGAAAGTGAAGAACAACAAAAGAGCCTCTTGATGAAAGTGAAAGAGGAGTGAAAAAATTGGCGTAAAACTCAACATTCAGAAAACTAAGATCATGGCATCTGGTTCCATCACTTCATGGGAAATAGATGGGAAAACAGTGGAAACAATGACAGACTTTATTTCTGGGGGGCTCCAAAATCACTGCAGATGGTGACTGCAGCCATGAAATTAAAAGATACTTGCTCTTTGGAAGAAAAGTTATGACCAACCTAGACAGCATATTAAAAAGCAGAGGCATTACTTTGCCAACAAAAGTCCATCTAGTCAAAGCTATGGTTTTTCCAGTGGTCATGTATGGATGGGAGAGTTGGACTGTGAAGAAAGCTCAGTGCCAAAGAATTGATGCTTTTGAACTGTGGTGTTGGAGAAGACTCTTGAGAGTCCCTTGGACTGCAAGGAGATCCAACCAGCCCATTCTAAAGGAGATCAGTCCTGGGTGTTCTTTGGAAGGAATGATGCTAATGCTGAAACTCCAGTACTCTGGCCACCTCATGTGAAAAGGTGACTCACTGGAAAAGACTCTGATGCTGGGAGGGATTGGGGGCAGGAGGAGAAGGGGGACGACGGGGGATGAGATGGCTGGATGGCATCACCGACTTGACGGACCTGAGTCTGAGTGAACTCCGGGAGTTGGTGATGGACAGGGTGGCCTGGAGTGCTGCAATTCATGGGATCGTAAAGAGTCGGACACGACTGAGCAACTGAACTGAAGAGTAACGCTAGTCTTCAAGGAATTTGAGGAAGAAGATGGAAAAAGCTATCAATGATATAGGTCAGAATCAAGTAAGCACAGTAACAGAAGAACCAGAAGTACTTAGAACACAGGGAACCCCTCCTGGTTCTGTAACCCGAGAGGATAAGGCAGTGGTGCTGGGACCGCTCTCACTCCCCTACTTTCTCCTGGGATGTCTCCAGCTCTAAGGTGAACCAGTGTAAAACCTCTAGAGAAGGAGCTGAACAGCAAGTCTCCCTTGATTTCACTATTAATCCCACAAAATCTCCCACTTGTGCAAACCTTGAAGACATTTTCTACAGCCACTTTGTCATATACACCTGACAGCGGAAATATACTAGGTGTGTTAACTTGACTTCTGAAGTTTAGTTTTCAAAGCAAAGAAGCAGCCTCAAACTATAAGAAACCAACGGCTTTGGGGTCCAGTGTAACTGACTGAAACCAGGGCTCTGTCATTCTCCAGCTATGTGGCCTTGAGCAAATCTCGCCCTGTTCTATAAAGTGGTGATAATACTGCAAACTCTGAGGGTTAGAAACAATCTTTGTTAAGATTGTAGGCATTATAGTAAATGTCTGGCATTTGAATTAATATTATTATAGTTAAAATGCCAACAAATGCCAACCATTGAGTGAACACTTTTTCCATCAGACACTATTTAAGGAGCTGCACGTGCATGTATTAGCTGACATGACACAACAATCCTATGAGGTAGGTACTATTTTCTTATCCCCATTTTAGAAATAAGAAAATGAGGTCTCTGTGTAGGTTATCCATGGAAACTGGTAGCAGAGAGCAATGACAACTATCAAAAATAGATTCACAAATAATTTCTGAATCTATCAACCATTAATTCCAAAAATAGCTGGTGATGATGCCCTTTGTGAGTCAGGCACTAGAGATATAATAATGAAATATTAGATCATCAGTTTCCTTCCAACAAAAGTAAAAAAAAATGAATTGGAAGTATTAGAAGATAAGTTCTAGATCCTAATGAATCTTCTTTCATCTATTTTTATTCAAGGAATTAATATTTGTCACAATTTAATGAGTGGAGAAGAAATTTGACTCCTTTTCTGTATTCTTGAAGGACAGATTTGATAATTGAAAGAACTCATAATGAAAAGTTTTACCTACTTGAGATAATACAGTTTTTAGAAAAACTTAATATATAATAATAATGTTAAAATGAAAAGTTTTAATTGTACATTAAAGAAAATTAATCAGAACTTATTATTAATGGATCATCAGTCCATTATTAATCAAGGCTAAGTACACTCTATAAAAACATTAAAATGCTCTTCAATCTAAAAATTAAGGACAGTTACATCAAACTTAATTTTAAAATAAACTTAGATCTAAAGACTGAGTTTCCTTTAATCTTTGGAAGTATATAGTACCCTAGAAATAGAAGTTTACATACAGTTACCATTTTTGAACAAAATTATTTTCATTCCATTTTATCAGTGCTTTCTAAATCCTACCTGTTAAAAGCATTATACTCTTTCCCCACACCCTACTTATATAACTTAAATGCAGAGTACATCATGAGAAACACTGAGCTGGAAGAAGCACAAGCTGGAATCAAGATTGCCAGGAGAAATATCAATAACCTCAGATATGCAGATGACACCACCCTTATGGCAGAAAGTGAAGAAGAACTAAAGAGCCTCTTGATGAAAGTGAAAGAGGAGAGTGAAAAAGTTGGCTTAAAGCTCAACATTCAGAAAACTAAGATCATGGCATCCGGTCCTGTCACTTCATGGGAAACAGATGGGGAAACAGTGGCTGACTTTATTTTTCTGGGCTCCAAAATCACTGCAGATGGTGACTGCAGCCATGAAATGTAAAAGACGCTTACTCTTTGGAAGGAAAGTTATGACCAACCTAGACAGCATATTCAAAAGCAGAGACATTACTCTGCCAACAAAGGTCCGTCTAGTTAGTCAAGGCTATGGTTTTTCCAGTGGTCATGTATGGATGTGACAGTTGGACTATAAAGAAAGCTGAGCGCAGAAGAATTGATGCTTTTGAACTGTGGTGTTGGAGAAGACTCTTCAGAGTCCCTTGGACTGCAAGGAGATCCAAACAGTCCATCCTAAAGGAGATCAGTCCTGAGTGTTCACTGGAAGGACTGATGTTGAAGCTGAAACTCCAATACTTTGGCCACCTGATGCAAAGAGCTGACTCATCTGAAAAGACCCTGATGCTGGGAAAGATTGAGGGCAGGAGGAGAAGGGGACAACAGAGGATGAGATGGTTGGATGGCATCACCGACTCAGTGGACATGGGTTTGGGTGGACTCTGGGAGTTGGTGATGGACAGGGAGGCCTGGTGTGCTGTGGTTCACGGGGTTGCAAAGAGTTGGACACAACTTAGCAACTGAACTGAACTGAACTTTCCCCACAGAGCATTTCTACTAAAATTTTGTGCACTTAAGAATACCAGCTATAAAAAGTCATAAAAGCTATTTCTTGCTTTCCATTATTTTGTTCTAAAACTTCTGAATTTCACTATCAAAATTTTTGGCTAGCATTTGCAATAGGCCTTATATCATCTCACAGTCATGTATCTCTCCTAAATGAAGCTCTCCCTTTCCTCTCATTTTTTCTTTTGGTTCAGAATATTATCTGTTACATGCATCTATAAATTTTATCTGAATAAAAGAGCAAGCAGCTAGCTATGGTTCTCCCTCACATTGAGAGAAACAATTTTCAGAACCAAATCAACACAACCACTGAGTGTGTTCTATGTGTTATCCTTTGAACAGAAAAGGAGGTGTTTGTAGAGAATGTGGCACCTGAAGATGCGAGGGGAGACTGATAGGAGGCAGCCACAATAAAAACCAATGAACTAAAAACTTCTGTGAGGATTACAGAGTTGACATCAAGGGTCTAAGAAAATGATGGTTACATAATACACATGAAATAAAGTTTATTATTACTTTTTTATTGTTTTCAACTATTTTTCATTAGGGTCACCAAACTGGAGTTAAAAGCCAAAGCCAACCTGAAGTAAACTCTGATTATCTTGCTCTTTGAAACATTAAATTAACTCTGTATCTTCCCTAACTCAAACGAAAATTCTAGATAATTTTTTAAAAAAAGGTATCATTTGAGATCACTTACTACTATAAATCTTACCACTTCCAAATTTAAGAATAATTCTATTAATAACAAGAATAATATCTGAGTTTCTTCAATGTACAATTAAAACTATTCATTTTAACATAACTATTATATATTAAGTTTCTGAGAACTGTATTCTCACAAGTAGGCAAAACTTTTCATTATAATTTCTTTCATTTATCAAATCTGTCCTTCAAGAATACCATAATAAAGCATTATATTTCATCCCAACTCATTAAATTGTGACAAATATTAATTCCTTGAATAAAAATAGATGAAAGAAGATTTATTAGGATCTAGAACTTATCTTCTAATACTTCCAATTAACTTTTTTTTTCACTTTTGTTAAAAGGAAAGCTTCATAAGGGTTAAACTGTAGAATACATGGAGAAATGTCACATATTTGATATTCAAAGTTTGCGACTTATCTGTCTACACTGGGAGAACACTATTACATGCATGCAGATTACATGTCTCTGGTCAGAGACAGACATGAACAAATAAAACTTTCACCCTCCCAGATGATTCTTACAACAGAAATGGTCTGAAAATCTTACCTATCTGTTAGTCCATATGCCAGATCAAGCATGTCATTCTCCTCATCAGTGATTGCTTCCAATTTCTCATATATGTGCTGTTCAAAGATGAGGTGACAGGTAGAACAAGCCAAGGTCCCCTCACATGCACCTACAAAAGCAACAAACATTGAACACGCTCCTCTCTACATTCAGCAAGATTCAGAATTGCCTGGAATGAAGTAATTTCTAAATTTAAAGATCAGCATTAGCACACATCAATGGTAGGACTTTATTTCTGAATAATAATGAGAATTAGGGACAACTCCCCATACCCAGTACACACAGAGTTGGAAATCACTTTCAAATATTACTTTTAAGAGGTTATGGGTTAGATGCTGTGAGGGAGACTCAAAAATACAAATCCTAATATGAAAGAGTTTACAACTTAATGAGACATGTATAGATACAAAAATATATGCCTTTTAAATTTATACAGTTATTAATTTACATACAGCTGTGGAAGTTACTTACCTTTTCCTAGAAAACTCAACACAATTTATAGGAGCTTTTGTGGTGTGTAAGAGGGATCAGAAAGTAATCAAACTGACATCTAAATAAAGTTAAATATTCTTCCCTCTCAATCTTTCTTTATAATCAGGACATAATCAAATAAGTCACTTTAAGAGTCACACTGGTTTAAAATAAAGAGAATATTTCTCCTGCTCCATGTTTTTAAAAGTCATTAATTTGACAGTTATTTATTAAGTGCCTATTACACACCAGGCACTATAAACAGAACTGAAAAGTCATCTAGTCCGACCAAACTCTGACTGAATATGCTATACAACACCCTTTTCTCAGGGTTTAGCATCTCTTGCTCGAAACCTTCTGGCAGAGAAGTCCTCCTGCGTAAGCCGGCTGATCTCACATTTGGCTGCTTCTGTGCTAAAGTCTGTCACTCTGTAACTTTCCACCTACTGCTCCAACTCTACCCCATGGAGTCGAATCTTTCTTTTCCTTCTGGTTCTACTGAGGTAAAATTCACAAAACTATAAGATATTTAAAGCACACATGATAATGATTTGATATATGCATATACTGTGAAAGGACTCCTCTCAGGACCCCAGTTAATACACCTGTAACCCCATACATGTCTATTTATTTATTTTCCATGAGAACATGTAAGGTCTACTCTCTCAGCAACAAAGTTATAGCCACCATGATTTACATTTGATCCTCAGTCCTTAATATTAGAGGTAAAATTTTAAACCCTTTTACCTATTCACCTATTTCCATGATCTCCACCAAGCCCCTGGCAACCACTTTTCTACTCTCTGTGTCTATAAGCTTATTTAGTGAATCCTTCTAAACAACAGCTTTTCATATATTTAAAAATGCTCTTCTCCAGGCTGAGCATATGCAGGTCCTTCAGATTTTTCTTACATAGTAACATAGTTCTAAATCCCTTCTTTCAGTCTGGTTGGGTTTTCCTTAAAATACAGCATCCAAGAGCTGACCCGATAAAACAGAACCATCCATATCATGTTCTCATTAAACTCTACCTTAAAAAGTTGTTCTGGTTTCATTTTTAAATAATTTTTAAAGCCATAATACAATTGTAAAGATTATAGACTCTTGGAAGTAACATCAGTTGGATTTAGATTCTCTTGGTCGATAACATTATATAAAATATTAATAGAACTATTATCAATAGTTAGCGAATTTCTTACTTTTCCTGTGAAAAAATTTATCATTGTAATAAGAATTGTTCTTCCACAATTTAAACATTTGTTACTCATATTTTATTACTTTAAAACATAAAGAAAGAAAAGAGGCTTCCTTATACATTCATTTTTATTAAATTTCATCCAAAGCAGATTTTATTAAATCTCATTCAAAGTGAAACAAGATGAAGCAGAGACATACCATATAGTGACGTACAGGGGTCATAAGCATGGACTCTGGAGCCAGATTCCCTGGCTTCAGTCTCAGCTCCACTTTTTACTAATGGCATCACCTTGGGCTACTCCACCCTCCATGCCTGAATTTCCTCAGTAGTAACTGTACCAACCTCACAGGGCAGTTGCAAGCATTACATATGAATGTGTACTTAACATATATACTTGCAACCATGACTGACTGGTAGAGTAAGACCAATTCAAGTGTTGGCAATTATTATTATTTGGAAGTTATAAGAAAACTTAAAAGAATTTCAACTTTCTTATATATTAAATTATATGTATGTTTATATAATAAATATATAAATATGTATATACATTTATGTAATATACAAATATATACGCACACCAATTAGTTATTTGAACAAGCAGTTTACTTTTCTATTTTTGCATAAATTTGAGGCTTTTCACACAAAAAGGTAAATGGATATATTTTACTTAAAAGGAAGCGGGCTTCCTCTGCTTAAAAAAAGGTAGGTAAATTGTGTTTAGTCGCTAAGTTGTGTCTGACTCTTGCGACCCCATGGACTACAGCCCACCCAGCTCCTCTGTCCATGGGAATTTCTCAGGCAAGAATCCTGGAGTGGGCTGCCATTTCCTTCTCCAGGGGATCTTCCCAACCCAAGAATTAAACACACGTCTCCTGCAGTGGCAGGCGGATTCTTTAGCGCTGAGCCACCAAGTAGGTAGGCAGAGAGGTAGAGAGAAAGAAAACCTCTGCAGTAAAAGGAGAACTGGTGGAGTGCAACCCTGAGGCCAGCTGGGCTCTTGATGAATCTGCCACACTGTCCGCTGTGTCCTGGGCAGGCCTCTCAAGGACCTCAATTTTTTTCTCATCTGTATCATGGGAGATTGAGGTAGATGATACCGAAGGGCCTGTTCACTCTAATATTTTATGACTCCACAAAGAAGAATTGTAGTTCTTAATGGATTTGTTCACTAGTATTCAATAAATACATACTAATTTTGCTTTCTGTTTTTATCTGATCAGTACCCAATCCAGACAAACTCAAAACTAAAATGTCAAATCCATTTGGAGATACTGGGGGACAAAGTTCAGGAAATTCAGCATGTTTTGTCTTAAAATGTAAGCAAAACCCTCCCTAAAATATACCAAGCAACTACCCTAATTTAAAAAGCTTTAAAAAGCTTCAAGTTTTTATTATTAAAAAAACAAATCCTGAGAACTGCAAGCAATGCATAACAGAAGATGCAAGAAAAACAAACTCACCATCCTGGGCAGAATGCGGAGTTGGGAGCTGGCTATAGAGGCAGACGGAGGACCAAGCACAGAGCTCTCCCAAGCCCTCCTAAGGAGCCTGAGCGTGCGCTGTAAGCACGTGCTCCACTTGCCGACACACTGGGTAGGTAAACTAGCACATTCTCAGTGGGTGAGTTGCCACAGAGATGTTTCTGGCTGGGGATTACCAGCAACTGTCACTCTACCACCCCTCTTGAATCCAGCCCCTGAATCCAATCCAGTGGTTGCTGCTGAAGTTCCAGGAAGCTACTAAAGGATTCTGAGCAGGAAAGTGACATGGCATGTTTATTTTGGATATATCCTGCTGGTGCCTGTGTGTAAAGGATGGGTTTGACATGGACAAGACAGAAGCAGAAGTCATGACATTTCACCAGAGAGGAGGGGGGAAAGAGGAAAAGAAGGATAAGAGACTGCGAGAGTCAAGGAGACGCTTTCCCCCACCCACCAAGAAAAGGAGTTAAAATACAGATGTGTCAGCTGGAAAACAGAGAACCAGAAAAGGGTGATATAAGAAAAGCCCAGGGAAGAAGCCAGTGCATACAATATGGTCTCAATCATCTTGGAATTCACAGAAAAGTCCACATGCCAATAAATCCCTGCAGAAAATTTAGGACATTCTTTTTACCACCTGGTCAGTCAAAATGAAGAGTTACCATCCGTGTTCTAGGTCTTTGCTTTCTTCCCTAGAAAATCCCAATTCTTTTAACCTTCTCTTAAAGGCTTTATTTTCACTCTCTAATAATTTTCATAGCTCCTCTCACGAACCTTGCCAGCTGATTCCACATCTTGCTTAGGATGCCAAGTTCAGAGCTGAAGAGAGTATTCTAATAAGAATCTGACAAATGTTGAATATATACAAAAGATTAACTTCTGGTTCCTACACTCAAGTTCCTATTACACATTCTAGTCCCATATTTATTCTTTAGATAAACACATCATGCTTGGGATTCCTCCTGATTTTACAGTTTCTTTCAAACTTTTTCTATCACAAGTTGTCAACAGATATGCTTTTCTTATTCTTTGTAGTGGGAAGAAACTCAAATACAATAGAAACTTTAAGGTTCAGGATGAAATCAACTTAGCCTATATAAAATGGCTATCACTGAACCAGAGACACATATGGTCATGTTGTGGAACAAATATCACTATAGAAAAAAAAATCTGGAGCAAAGATTTACAAACCCTGTGAATAGTACTTAAAAGAAGAAATAGTCTATCCTGCAAAACTCCAAAATAATACAACAATCTGAGCATTTTGGGGGAGGTTTTTTTTTTTTTCCTTAATCTGTATGTTCTATAAAAAAAGAAAAAAATTAGAGAACAGTGAAGACATGTCCCTGATAAGGTGTTTGGAGGAAAAAAGAGATTTTAAAAGACAACGTAAAACTGTGAGAAGAAAACTTTAAGTTACTCCATTAAAAAAATTTTTTTTTCATCTCATGATTTCATGATGGGTATTTGTGCCAGTTTGTTTCCTGGTCTTGTAAAAAGCATCTGACTTTTGTCTTTTCGGTATACAGGTCTTTGAACCTTAACACATGTGCACCCAGTACGACAACCAGGACACAAAGCAGGTTCATTACCCAGAAGAAAATCCTCATGTCTGCTGTGCTCTCGGAGACACAGCCTCCATTTCTCCATTCAGGAAACAATTCCATTTATAATAGCATCAAAAAGAATAAAATACCCAGGAATAAATGTACCTAAGGAGGTAAAAGAACTATACTCAGAAAACTGTAAAACATTGATGAAATGAAAGACAATACAGACAGAGAGATACACTGTGTTCGTGGGTTAGAAAAATTAATATTGTTAAGATGACCACACTATCCAAGGCAATCTACAGATTCAGTACACTTCCTATCAAATTACCAATGGCACTTTCCACAAAACTAGAACAAAATTTTTTTCATTTGTATGGAAACACACAAGACCTGAAAAAGCCAAAACAATCTTGAAAAAGGACAGAATTGTAAGTATCAATTTCCCTGACCTCAAACTATACTACAAAGCTACAGTAAGCAAAAGAACATGGGACTGGCATAAAAACAGACACATAGATTAGTGGAACAGAATAGACAGCCCAGAAACCAACCCACTCATCTATGGTCAATTACTCTATGACAAAGGAGGCAGTAATATACAATGGAGAAGAGAGTCTCTTCATTAAATAGTGCTGGGAAAATGCTATTACATATAAAAGAATGAAATTAGAACAATTTTCTAACACCATATACAAAAATGAACTCAAAATGGAGACAACACAGTCTCTTCGGTAAATGGTGCTGGGAAAACTGGCTATTACATGTAAAAGAATGAAACTAGAACATTCTCTAACACTATATACAAAATAAACTTAAAATGGATTAAAGACCTAACTGTAAAACCTGAAACCATAAAATTCCTAGAGGAAAACAGAATATTCTTCAACATCATAGCAATATTTTTTTTTTGATCTGTCTAATAAAGCAAAGGAAATGAAAACAAAAATAAACAAATGGGACCTAACTGAAGTTTTTGCAGAGTAAAGAAAACCACTGACAAAATGAAAAGACAACCTACTGAAAAGGAGAAAATACTTGGACACAACTGAGCAACTTTCACAAGATATGAAGACAACCTAAGTGTATGCCTATGGATGAATGAGTAAGATACTATGCATACACACAATTGAGTATTATTCAGCAATAAAACAGAAGAAAATCCTGCCATTTGTGAGATAAGAGTAGACCTTGAGCTATTATGCTAAGTTGAAATAAGTAAGACAGAGAAAGACGAAAACAGTATGATCTCACTTATATGTAGAATCTAAAAAAGTCAAATTCATAGAAACAGAGAGTGAGGGCAGGGACTAAAGGAAATGGGGAGAGCTGTCAAAGGGTGTAAACTTTCAACTTTAAGACGAACAGGGTCTGAGGATCTACTGTGAAACATGGTGACTATAGATACAACACTGTGTTATATGTTTGACATTTGCTGAGAGTAATCCTAAATGTTTTAACCACCAAAAAAAAAGGAATGATGTGAGGTTAACCCTATTGTGATAATCATTTTGAAACTGATAAGTGTATCAAACCATTACATTGTACATTTTAAACTTACACAATGTTAGTTGTCAATTATATGTCAATAAAGCTAGAAAACAAATAAAACCAATAGTGATGATGGTTACATAACTGAATATTCTAAAAAAAAACACCAAAAACCTGTATACTTTCAATGAGTAAACTATATGGTATGTGAATTAAATCTCAGTGAAGTTCTTCTCCAAAAAATCAACTAGACCAATTTTTTTTTTGGTATTATTAGACTGTCTTGCTTACTGTAACATCAAGGTTTTTTATCTGTACTACACGTACTTCCAACTTTATCCTTCTCTTCTAAAATTGGCTGTTGTAGTTCCTTTGTTTTCCTGTAAAAAGTTCAGAATCGCTTGTTTGTACCTACAAAAAATCCTGCTGAGATTTTAACGGGAAATGTAACAAATCTATATATCAATAAAAACTAGCATCTTTACTATGCTGTCTTCCAATTCATGAATATAGTATGTCTCTCAACTACTTAAGTCTTTGCTTTCTTTCATCAGAGTTTTATAATTTTCAAGAAATTGATGTTATATTTTGTTAAACCTAAAAATTTCATTTGGGGTAGGTATTATAAATGTTCTTTTAAAAACTTTTTTGGTTCCCAACTATTCATGCTGGTATACAGAAATACAATTGATTTTCATGTGTTGATCACATACTAGGACCTTGGTAAACTCACTTAGATCTAAGTTTTTGTTGTTTTTTTTTAAGATTCCTTGTGATTTTCTATGTAAACAGCCATCTAAAAACCAAACAGCTGTATTTCTTTCTTTTAAATCAGTATGCCTTTTTTTTTTTTTTTTGCTTCATTACATAGACTAAGACTTTCATCATAATGTTATAATAAGATGTTAAGAACAGACATCCTAAGCTTGTTCCTAATCTTAGGAGAAAGACATTTCCTCCTTCACTATTAGGCATGATATCAGCTGTAGGTTTTTGTAGATAACTTTATCAGCACCAGATCTTCACCAGAGCTGATCTGGCACTGCCTACTTGTCTTTAGTTAAAATGCAAGAGCTGCCACCAATTCTGTATCCTATTTGACACTAACTTCATGTCCTTACTGACCATCCCTGCAGCTCCAAGCTCGACTAAAGCCACAACTCAAACTGCACACGCTACAGGCAAGAACAAACTGAACGACACTCACCTTGGGCTTCATCTTCTAACTTTTCTTCCACATTATAGAATTCCCAGGTTCCTATCCACCGTGAAATCACCAGCATTGAAAATCAGCAGTAAATATATTCCTATTACCAAACTGGAATGCATATGAGGGGATACATGCATTGTGCCTATGCAGTATGTGGGCCCAAGGAGTTTAGAAGTTCTTGATCTAGTATTAAAAGTTAGACATTGTAATGCAGTCTCTCATAGAAACCAGGCTATAAATGGTTAGTTAGCTATTAAGTTAGTTCTGTGGGTTGGCCTGAAAATTTAGCCATCATGTGTAACAGTATTTCCATGGGAAAACAAATTCCAAACACTAAGAAGTTGACCTAAAAATGAATCTGGTAAACAAAACCTATCCCAGAAATGAAAAGTGTTTGTTGTTTTTTATGCTAATCACATATATAGGGAACAAGTCCACAAAACAGTGGGAGACAACTTATCAAACAAAAAAGGATACACAAGCACCAACTACTATAGAAACTTCAATCTAAAACTGATAATCTAAAATAAAATTTAAAAGTTAAAATGATAGCTGATCAAAATATGGGTATATTGATACAATAATACATGCGGAGAGATGGGAACTGAAAGTACAAAAGTTATGTGACTTATGCTTATACACAATCCCAAAGCAGTACTGACAACTTTTGGTTTTAAGTGTCTTTGTAAGTGGTTGGCTATAATAAAGTAAATTAATAGATAAAATCTGTAGATATGTGTGTATATATACACACATGTATGCTGCTGCTGCTAAGTCACTTCAGTCGTGTCCAACTCTGTGCAACCTCATAGACGGCAGCCCACCAGGCTTCCCAGTCCCTGGGATTCTCCAGGCAAGAACACTGCAGTGGGTTGCCATTTCCTTCTCCAATGCATGATAGTGAAAAGTGAAAGTGAAGTCGCTCAGTCATGTCTGACTCTTAGCGACCCCATGGACTGCAGCCTACCAGGCTCCTCCGTCCATGGGATTTTCCAGGCAACAGTACTGGAGTGGGGTGCCATTGCCTTCTCCATATACTTATATATACAGATATATACTCACAATATATTAAACAGAACATGATCACATTTTATGAGGAAATATTCTCAAAGATTTTGAAATTGTTAGAAGTCTCACAATTCAAGAGTTATATTCTCAATGAAACAAAATGGATTCTTACGGTCCATAAATCTTTAATCTTCAAATCATTATTTTTGTTGCAATATATACTTAACTAGAACAAACATTTGAAGTGAAACTTTTTACACTACTATGTCCACCTTTCAAATAATCAAAAATACTCCGTGCCTTACAACAGACGATAATCTGATACGACTTAGGGACACATTACAGCCTCATGAGCCCGCGGTACCAACATTTTACCATCGTCCAATAACTGTCATGAACTTAAAGGTATATCCAGTTTAGTGCTGCTTTAATTTTGCTGGCGTTTTGCCTAATAATTCAGAGTTCTTTCTCCTAAATTAGCAGTAATAGAAATTATGACAGGTTTTTGGCTTCCTTCACTGCATTCTGTCACATTTAACTTCTGTTCCAAAATAATTCATTTTCAGATGCATTTTTCATTATTAACACTTAATGAATGCTTGGCTGAAACCGTCATGGGCTTTAAAATGATATTAAACTATAACCACATTTTAAAATATCAGCACTACAGTCAACAAAAATCACACAGACATCAGATGTCTGGAAACAGCACAGTTTACATGATACTGACAAAGCTGACAGATATTGGCTTGTAATTGTAAAAGGTATCGAAACAAATACACAATTTATAAATTCACAGTCTGCCAGCCTGAAATTATGGGATTCTTGACAAAAGTTTTGGGCTTCACAGTACTTCTGATTTTACTAGAGTAAGAAACTTAATATTATTAATCTGTACAATTTCAATTTTGTATAATTTTAAAATTATGTTAAGTAAGGTATTTTGTTTAGTAAGGCATGGCTATTGGCTAATTTCAAGGCTGATGATGAATAAAACTTGTTTTTTGTTTTTAACAAGACTAATACTAAAGATTAAAATTCCTGTCATAAAAAACAAATTCCCAGAATAAGTTAGCTATCTGCAGACTACTACTCCTTTCATGTAACTTAAGAGTTTTCCACCAGGAATAGATTGTTTCATGGTTGTGTGCATGTGTGTGTGTGTCTGTAGCTTATATTATACTAAGAAAACTTGGAGCTCTATAATGATGCTGACAAGAAAGAATGCTAACCCCTTTCTCAAACAAAACTCCAGAGGATAGCTATGCTGGAATATTATATCCTAAAAATATGAAATGCTATATAAATATTAAAACCTAATTTTCTAAAGTAAAGCTTGATTCCAGAGCCAGAAAGAATCAATTAACATGACATGAATAAATATTTATATGATCATCATCAGGACCACACAATTTGAATAATTTCCCTCAAAACAGTCACACAAAGGAAATACATAGTAAGAAAATATAAATAGTCTGAGATAATAAAGGAGGTACATTTGATCAGAGAGGTGTAACTGCCCCCTAGTGACAGAATACTGTAATACTGAAAACTTCAGAGATCATCCAAGAAAACCTACATTAACATAAAAGTTGGAAATAAGAATGTTTATAAATTGATTGCTTCCAAAATTTACTTTTTACTCACTGATCCATTCATTACTTCACTTCATATGTGAAAACAAGAATCACTTAATCCTTCAATACAGTCTCCAGGGAGAAAGATGCAGAAATAAACAAATACATAAATAGATTGTGATGCGATGAAAGAAATGAACAGGATGCTGTGATGGAGAAAAACAGATTCAGGGTAATAAAAGAACTGCTATTTTGGACTGGGTGGTTGGGCAAAGTCCCTCTAAGGAAGTAACATAAACTGAGACCAGAAAGATGAAAAGCAACACATAAAGGATTTTTCAGGAGGGAGAGGAAGTGTCCCGGGCAGAAAAAAGCATCAAGTGGACATACAAAGTCTTCAAGCTAGAAATTCTAGGTGAGTTCAGCTCTTGATAAATGGCCAGTGTGGCCAAAGCAACAGAAAGAACAATGAGAAGTGGGAGAGAAGAGGAAGGGCAGAAGGAGCCAGGTAATGCAGAGGCTAGCATAAGGAATGTAGATTTTATCCTAAATGAAATGGGAATTTATTCATGGTTTTTAATCAGAGGATCTGTCTTATTTGCAATATGATGAATGACCCCAGATACTGGGTTCAAAAGCAGAAGCAGAGAAGTGCAGCTCCTGGAACACGTTAAGCGGCAGCCCCAGGCAGTGACTGCAGAAACAGTGAGAACAGGACCTACTGGAGATAAACAGAGCACATCTGAGAGGAACTGCTGATGGCCTGAAGAGAGGATGCGGAAGAAGGAAGAATAAAAGATGCTCTCCAGTTTCGGGTTTGAGCACCTGAGAGATGCTCATTGCTGATAGTCAAGATCCTCAGAAGGGTAAGTTTCAATAAGGCAGCGGGGGCGGGGGGGGGACGGAATCAAAATCTGTTTAAATATGACAACTTTTTCCAGTTCAGTTGCTCAGTCCTGTCTGATTCTTTGCAACCCCATGGACTGCAGCATGCCAGGCTTCCCTGCTTCCCTGTCCATCACCAACTCCCAGAGCTTGCTCAAACTCATGTCCATCGAGTCAGTGATGCTATCCTATCCAACCATCTCATCCTCTGTCGTCCCCTTCTCCTCCTGTCTTCAATCTTTCCCAGCATCAGGGTCTTTTCAAATCAGTCAGCTCTTCGCATATGTGGCCAAAGTATTGGAGCTTCAGCTACACCATCAGTCCTTCCAATGAATATTTAGGACTGATCTCCTCTAGGATTGACTGGTTTGATCTCTTTGCAGTCCAAGGGACCCTGAACAGTCTTCTCCAACACCACAGTTCAAAAGCATCAATTCTTTGGCACTCAGCTTTCTTTATAGTGCAATTCTCACATTCATACATGACTACTGGAAAAACCATAGCTTTGACTAGACAGACCTTTGTTGGCAAAGTAATGCCTCTGCTTTTTAATATGCTGTCTAGGTTAGTCATAGCTTTTCTTCCAAGGAGCAAGTGTCTTTTAATTTCGTGGCTGAAGTCACCATCTGCAGTGATTTTGGAGCCCAAGAAAGAGTCTGTCACTGTTTCCATTGTTTCCCCATCTATCGGCCATGAAGTGATGGGACCAGATGCCATGATCTTAGTTTTCTGAATGTTGAGTCTGAAATAACTTTTCACTCTCCTCTTTCACTTTCATCAAGAGGCTCCAAGAAAAGATATAAAGTAGGAAGTTGTGCAATCTCCAAGAAAAGATATAAATAGGAAGATGAATCTCTAAGTCCAGGGCTCAGAGGGACACTGTGAGCTAACAACAGTCTATGGACATCTAGGTGGGATTTAACGCCACAGAAGGGATAAGATCACCCAGAGAGAAACCGCAGACACTCTGAACTAGGCCAATCTCAGCTGTGTACAATGTTCACCTGTTGAGTAAGACTAGAACAAGGGCAATATTTAAAGTGTCTCCTGTATTCAGCTTTAGAAATGAATGAAATAGCTGGCCCTGCATACCTGCCAAGTCGCTTCAGTCATGTCCGACTCTCTGCAACCCTATGCACTATACCCTGCCAGGCTCCTCTGTCCATGGGATTCTCCAGGGAAAAATACTGGAGTGGGTTGCCATTTCCTCCTCCAGGGGATCTTCCCGACCCAGAGATCAAAGCTTCGTCTCTTATAGCTCCTGCATTGGCAGGTGGGTTCTTTACCACTAGCTCCACCTGGGATGCACAGTTGTCCCTTACAATGTTGTTATAATCTCTTCTTTATAAACATGGTAGTTCAGACTTCTTGATTTCATTTCTTCCATTTTTATTCTAGAAAGTGACTTAGGCTTAACTCTTATCTTTTGTGAGCCTAGTTTAGCTTATCTCAAATTTATATTTACATGCCCAAAATTCTGGACACATTAGGATCCTTGATCTTTAAAGTATCTCTTCTATGTCCATGTAAACAAATGCAGAATTCTTATTGAATTACTAAAGACTGTGTTGGCATTAAACTTTAGGTACTTCTAGGAAGTTGGGGGGAAAGGACTCTTTTAGCGTTTATCTCTGTGTTAAGACTATGGGAAGTAACAATTTTTTAACGTGTTTTAAAAATTTGTTATAATGAAAAATGAACCTGTAGTAATAACTATGCTAACAAGAATAGCTAACATTAATTTAGCCTTGCTTAGATAACCTCATTTGATCTCTAAGCAACCTAACAAAGTACTTAAGTACTAACATTATTTCTATGTTACCCTTAAGGAGACAAGGTATAAAGAGGTTAGAGATCTAACTGAAGGTCACAAAGGTGGCAAAGTGACAGAGCTGGGAAGCAAACACAGGCAGGAACTTCATTCTTAACATTCCAGGCAACAGCTTTCCAAAAAGAAAAAATATATATTTTAAATTGTGACTCATAGTATGAGTCCCATTTTACATTACAACCTGGTATAACATATACTTTGTACAATAGCTAAACAAGCATTTCATGGAATAATACAAAAGATGGTGTTTTTATATTTTCTTTTTAATTACTTTAACTGCTGAGAGCTACTAAACTGATTATATGACTAATGGTTGCAAACTGCAATGTGAAAAACAGTGTTATTGCAATATATAGTCATGAATAATGAAAGAAAAAATACTTTAAAAATTTTAAAGTACTTTTAAGTATTAAGGTCAAAATATGCTTTTATTTCAAAGAAATGGAAAGCAACTTATGAAAATTATCTACTGTAAATAAAATATTTTATATTATTTTGACCAAAATGTAGCTCCATGTAAAACAGAGATTAAGAGCCCTTCAAATAAATGTTTAAAATTAATTTTCATTTTCATTAGTTTTTTTGGTCAAACAGCACATTTAAAGAGCCTTTCCTAATGGCTAAAAATACCTCATCAGAAAAGCAGACAAATAATCTGAGCAATTAATAAAACAATTTTACTAAGTAATTCTTTCCCTAGGAATTTACCACAAGGAAATTACAGAACACAAACATAGAAAAGTACTCTTGGGGATGTTCACCTTAAGGGTATTTGTAATAGCTGAAAAATGGAAGTCATCTAAATGTTCAAAGAAAGAAATGGATTAAATATACCATGGAATTAAAAGCTTCCCTCCTGCCTCCCTCCTACCAGTAGGTAACTACTGATATTTGTTTTCAAGACTCCTTCCACAGTTTTGTTGTTTTTTTTAATGGAGTAATATAGTATCCCCTTGCATGACTAAATATCAGTCTTCTATCAATGGGCATTTGCTTCTTTCAAATCTTTTGCTCTCACAAATAACTCTGGAGTAAAGAGTCTAGTATATATGTATTTTCATAAAGCTGAGACTTAAGCTGTGGAGAAATGTATAAAAACAGATTTACTGGATCACAGCCTCCACATTAGCTGTTCCAGAACACAAAAGTTTAGCTTTCTCAAGGACAGCAAAAACGTGCTTTACTTCTTTAATGTACCCTCACACACAGTGGTAACAAAGTCCACACACAGTGATGTACAAAGGCCAAAGATCATCCCCACATACATTCCTTCAGCTCTCTGAACTTTGATAACAGCTGATTCAACATCTTTGTCTAGTAAGTCTAATAGCTGGGACTCCTCGGGGACAGCTTCTATTGACTGCTTTTCTTCCTGAGTATGGGCCATACTCTCCTGTTTCCTTGGGCGTCTTGAATTTTTTATTGCACAGTAGGCATTTTAACTAATATAATACGGCAGCTCTGGAAATCAGGGCTCACCACTGTCTCCCCTAGGTTTGTTGCTGTGGCTGGCTTTTTGGCGGTTGTTCTTGCAGCTATTTGTTTCTTTAGTGACTTTCCCAAACTAACTCTGAGATCTGTATTCCCGGCAGCATGTGATCAGCGATGTCTCTGTTCAGTGAGCTTAGTGATCAGCTAGATCACTATCTGGAGATTTCCTTCAGGGCTTTGAACCAGTAAGGCTTCTACCCTCTGCTGAGGAGCACAGTTCATGATTAGGCACACCTTCAACATTCAAGTACTCTGCATGTCTGTCTTGGCCTTCACCTGCATGAGACCCTCAAGGTCAGCCAGAGAGGCACAGATGGGAGACTAAGGCCCTATCGGGTCTTTTCTGGGCATAAATACAGTCCTGCATTTGTGCATGGCCTTCAGATCCCCAAAGTATTTCAAAGCCCACTACAGACATTTCATTCCCCAGATTTTTCTTTTAGGCTTTCTGGCCAGGCTCCTGTTTGCTCCAAGGGGCATCACAGCCTCAGGCAGCACAGTGTTAAACAACTGCAGGTCATTATTTCAGATGAAAGTCCTAGGGACAGAGCCTCCTCACAGAGCAATCTCTGAGGCAAATCGAATAACAACTCCTTGGAATGGAGCTTTTCTGAGAAGCTGCAAAATAAGTGATGACATTCTAGAGAACGCTTCTGAGGAAGTCAAATCAGTTTGTTCCTCCAGTGGCTTCAGGGCTGCCAGTTTTTAAGGCTATTGCTGAACAGGGAAGAGGAGGAGAGCAGACCAAGTTAAAATGCCACAAATTCTACTGTTCTTACCAACATAGCCACTGTGCTAAGCACTTCACTTCCAATATACTACTTAATCTTCAACAATCCTATGATGTTAGAACTATTACAACCACATTTTACAGAAGAGGAAACTGAGGCATACAGATATAAAGCAGCTTGCTCCAGGTATTATGGCTAGTAAGTAACAATGTTGGTTTATGAAGCACAATTTGTCTGATTCCAGGGTCTATTCTCAATTACTGTGCAGTGTATTACTTTTCATTTGTGAGAGAATAATTCAGAGAAACCAAGCTTAGTCAACTAAGTGTTGCTGAATATGAACTCATGAGGGAACTCAATTATATATAAACTTTACAGAATATATATAAATTATCCATGGGTTCTTTTCCATAAATCAGTCAATCTATGGTATGGATCTGAATCATGTAAATTCAAAAGGATATCTGCACAACTTCCCACTCTCCCTATACAATCAGGACATAACATATTTTAACATTTCTACAGAATTCTGAAACTCAGTCCCAGCCAAGAACCACCACTTTAGAGTAAGAAATCCCTTAAAACTAGAACTATAGCAAGTATGTCATCACCTAATTTCTGTAACAAGTGTTCACAAAGGAAAGACACTTCTTAAGAGAAAAATGGCTTACAGGAAAAAGCCGAGGTTTGGGAGTTAGGAGAAACTTAGGCTTGAATCTTATAAGGCCTTCTCACTTGCTACCGTATGATCCAGGGAACATTAAGTTTCTCTGAACTTTATTAGTTTCTTCACCTATAAACTGGAAGTTAAAAAAAAAAAAAAACTGCCTCTTAGAGTTGTTACAATAATAGATAACATATGCTGGAATGCAGTAGGTCCAGTTATAATTATCCCTGTAATTGACATTAGATTCAGAAATTTAGCAAATATTACTGAGTGCCAACTCTGGTTACCTGAGTGATAAGAGTCTTCCAAAAGCACACAATCTAATAAAGGGAAGGAACATTCTCTCTAAAAAAGAAAACTGAAATAAGTATTAACATAGAGATGTATATTTAATATATCATGGGAAAACGGAAGGGAAGAAATAATTCTGATCTGAAAAGAGTTTTTAAGAGTGCAATATGAACAGTACCTTGAATGAAAAATAGTCAGATATCCTCCTTGGACCTGACTGCAGACTAGTGGTTCTCAAACTTTCACATGGATCAAATCACATGGAGGGCTTGTTAAAATACACATTTCTGGGCCTATCGCAGACTTTCTGATTCAGGAAGTCCAGAGCGGGGCCTGAGAATGTGAATTTCCCAAGTGGCACTGATGTAGAGGACTACCATTCTAGACTAGAGAGAATGCTCAAGCAAAACTGGCAAGTGACATACAGTGTATCCCTGAGCTCTAAGATGGCAGGTTCCTGGATATGGGCTTTCTGTGAGTGGTTAAGGAATAAGGTGAAAAGTCTAGGAGTGAAAATTTCCTAAACAAAACACCTCCTTAATAAGAAACAGATTAACTACCCTTTCAAGGAAGGTGAGCTGACAACCCTGACTGTATAGTGCATGCGTGCTAGGTCACTTTAATCATGTCCAACTCTCTGAGATCCCATGGACTGTAGCCGGCCAGCCTCCCCTGTCCATGGGATTCTCCAGGCAAGAAAACTGGAGAGGGTTGCCATGCCTTCCTCCAGGAGGCTTTCCCAACCCAGGGATCAAACCTGTGTCTCTTACGTCTCCTGCATTGCTAGCAGGTTCTTCACCATTGGTGCCACCTGGGAAGCCCACGTAAGCCACAGAGATCTTCAATGTATGGTGATGAATGCTATTTGGACTTACTGTGATCTATATCACTTTGCAGTACATACAAGTATCAAACCTTTATGTTGTATGCCTGGAACTAATATATTAACTACATCTCAATTAAAAAGTAGTAAGTAAAATAAAACTCGCTTAAAACAAAAAGAATGCGTAAGTTCAATGTAACTAAGAAAATACCAGTCTGGGAATTCCCTTGGCAGTCCAGTGGTTAGGACTCTTGGCACTTTCACTGCCAAGAGCCTGGGTTCAATCCTTGGCTGGGGAACTAAGATCCCATAGCCTCTGTAATATGACATTATGACATTTAGTATCTCAACCTGGTATTTTTCTTTTAAAAAAAATTTATTTAATTGGAGGCTAATTACAATATTATGGTGGTTTTTGCCATATACTGACACAAATAAGCCATGTGTCTCCCATCCTGAGCCCCCCATCCCATCTCTCAGGGTCATCCCAGTGCACCAGCCCTGAGCATCCTGTCTCCATCAAACCTGGACTCGTGATCTGTTTCACATATGATAATATTCATGTTTCAATGCTATTCTCTCAAATCATCCCACCCTCGCCTTCTCCCAGAGTCCCTGGTATTTTTCAATTCCACACACTACTCTCAGCTTTGCATCACACATATAATCAATAAGGTAATGAGGCAACAGACTTTAGGGCATATAGCTAACTAAATGTTCAAAGAATAGATACACAGTGTCACTCTTATTCTTTGTAATTGAGAATATAACACTAAAGTATCCTGAATTTTAATAGTTCACTTCCAGTCCATGGGGTCGCTAAGAGTTGGGCACGACTGAGAGACTTCATTTTCACTTTTCACTTTCATGCATTGGAGAAGGAAATGGCAACCCACTCCAGTATTTTTGCCTGGAGAATCCCAGGGACAGGGGAGCCTGGTGGGCTGCCGTCTATGGGGTCACACAGAGTCGGACACAACTAAAGCAACTTAGCAGCAGCAGCAGCAGCATGCTATAGTTAAAATTCTTCAAAAAGAAAAAAACAAAGCTGAAACCTATTTAATAGTTTCACTTATACATTTTAAGGAATGTTCCATACTCACCAAAACCATCAATATCTAGATTATTTTCAACCACAACATCTAGCAGAGAGTCACCCACTTTTCCTTTGGTTGTTAATGTTTCACCATCACGGTTTATAAAGTTGACTGTTACTTTATCTTCTGAGCTGGAAAAGGAAACAGTTCTTTATTACTTTCAGTAATTTCAACATACTTTAAAATAGCTGCTTGAAGAACCCGTAAGGTGAAATAATTAGGCTGTGTGTGGGTCTGTGTGCATACAAATATGCTCCTTTATAGGATTTTCTTTTCTTTCTAAAGTTCATTTGGGAAGGAGACACCAGAAATCAGAGGTATAACTATCTACCCACCAACCGGAAGGGAAGTTCTGCCACCCTAAGGGGAATAGCAAGTACGTCACTATCAAGGCCACCTGAAGTATGTCTTCCCAGTGGTCACCATCAGTCACAGTTACATGAAATCATTAGCAATCATTATCACTTGTGAAGTCTGTTTTGCTCTCATGCAGATCCTCCAAAAACCAACATCTCTATGAATGTGTCCCTAAAAACTAGATGAGGGCTATGGAGAGCTTTAAACACAAATCATGCTATTGATAAGGCAATTGTTACGCAAGTGTCTGACAGATACAGTCACCAAAAGGCAGCAGATTGATAGCTTCGAGTAGTTGAACATTTCATTTTGGCAGAAAACCAAAGGTACTAGAAGAAGGTTTCCTCTGTTTAAATCTGCGGGAAGATAAATATAACCCTCCTTATATATCTCATTAGTATAGGATATCTATCAGTCAGTCATCAAACTTATTTACATTTCTTACCCTTCTCTCAAACATGAGTCCAAATTTTGGGAAGAGAAATCATACTATCAACTAGATAATACCCTCCCACCATTGGTTATTTAAATTTTTACTTCATAATTGAAAAGATGTACTTCAGCTTAAAATAATTAGTTGTAATTTTCACCACTCCCAATAGACAGTCATAGTTCATCAAAGAAAACTGTTTAATGTAAGTAAAACCTAGAATTGTATAATTTCAGAGCCATAAATATCATACAAATTACCAAGTCCAGTCATCTCATTTCACAAAAAAGGCAGCCTTATCAAATAATATCTTCCCTGATAACTCAAGGCAAAAAAAAAAAAAGATTCTATTAAAAATTGATCAGAATTGTGTTGAGAAAGAGAGAATGTCCCTTAAATGGGCCTGTACTCTCCAACTTCTTTTCACAGGGGAAAAAAAAAATGCTTTAAAGCAAGTACTCCCAAACATGCATGATTTTCAACTGGTATTTTTTCAAAGAAGAATGACTAAGAATGAAGATACATACTCTGGAGGCAGGGAGAGCTCGTTGGAGGTTATAAAAGGGCATAAATGAAGCAACAGTGTAGGAGATACTAATTTAGGAGATATTCAGGAGACAGAATTAAAAGGTTCTGGAGAGGGAGGAAGTAATGCTGAAATTTCTTGCCTGGGCAATGGGGAACACAGGTTAACTAAGGATTAACTTAGGAGGAGGAGTTTTGGGGGAAGATAGAAAATGGGTTCAAGTTTAGATGTGTTTGATTTAATAACAGAAAAAAACTTATGCTTCAACACATTTGAACCTTCAAATGTTTGAAAACATTTACACTCAGTTATATAAGCCTGGTTATGCTGCACTCAATATGCCAGCAAGTTTGGAAAACTCAGCAGTGGCCACAGGACTGGAAAAGGTCAGTTTTCATTCCAATCACAAAGAAAGGCAATGCCAAAGAATGCTCAAACTACCGCACAATTGCACTCATCTCACATGCTAGTAAAGTAATGCTCAAAATTCTCCAAGCCAGGCTTCAGCAATACGTGAACCGTGAACTTCCAGATGTTCAAGCTGGTTTTAGAAAAGGCAGAGGAACCAGAGATCAAATTGCCAACATCCACCGGATCATGGAAAAAGCAAGAGAGTTCCAGAAAAACATCTATTTCTGCTTTATTGACTATGCCAAAGCCTTTGACTGTGTCGATCACAATTTTCCTTTGACTGTGGAAAATTCTTCAAGAGATGGGAATACCAGACCACCTAACCTGCCTCTTGAGAAATCTGTATGCAGGTCAGGAAGCAACAGTTACAACTGGACATGGAACAACAGACTGGTTCCAAATAGGAAAAGGAGTACATCAAGGCTGTATATTGTCACCCTGCTTATTTAACTTATATGCAGAGTACATCATGAGAAAACGCTGGGCTGGAAGAAATACAAGCTGGAATCAAGATTGCCAGGAGAAATATCAATAACCTCAGATATGCAGATGACACCATCTTTATGGCAGAAAGTGAAGAGGAACTAAAAAGTCTCCTGATGAAAGTAAAAGAGGAGAGTGAAAAAGTTGGCTTAAAGCTCAACATTCAGAAAACAAAGATCATGGCATCTGGTCCCATCACTTCATGGGAAATAGATGCGGAAACAGTAGAGACAGTGTCAGACTTTATTTTTCTGGGCTCCAAAATCACTGCAGATGGTGACCGCAACCATGAAATTGAAAGACGCTTACTCCTTGGAAGAAAAGTTATGACCAACCTAGATACTATATTCAAAAGCAGAGACATTACTTTGCCGACTAAGGTCCGTCTAGTCAAGGCTATGCTTTTCCTGTGGTCATGTATGGATGGGAGAGTTGGACTGTGAAGAAGGCTGAGCGCCAAAGAATTGATGCATTTGAACTGTGGTGTTGGAGAAGACTCTTGAGAGTCCCTTGGACTGCAAGGAGATCCAACCAGTCCATTCTCAAGGAGATCAACCCTGGGATTTCTTTGGAAGGAATGATGCTAAAGCTGAAGCTCCGGTACTTTGGCCACCTCATGAGAAGAGATGACTCACTGGAAAAGACTCTGATGCTGGGAGGGATTGGGGGCAGGAGGAGAAGGGGATGACCCAGGATGAGATGGCTGGATGGCATCACGGACTCGATGGACGTGAGTCTGAGTGAACTCCGGGAGATGGTGATGGAGCCCACCAGGCTCCCCCGTCCCTGGGATTCTCCAGGCAAGAACACTGGAGTGGGTTTCCATTTCCTTCTCCAATGCATGAAATTGAAAAGTGAAAGTGAAGTTGCTCAGTCGTGTCCGACTCTTCGAGATCCCATGGACTGCAGCCTACCAGACTCCCCCATCCATGGGATTTTCCAGGCAAGAGCACTGGAGTGGGGTGCCATTGCCTTCTCCGGCTGGATCGTGTTTATGGCTGGACAAATTAAGATATGGTAATGGCTGCAGAACCCTAAAGATCTGCTAAAAATCACTGAATTTTATATTTATCAGTATATTTTATGATTTATGTTATACCTCAAATAAATGTTTTCCTAATTCTATCAAAAGTTATGATATGCTTAGCTAAAGATAGAAAATTGATGTGTCTAGTGATTATTAAATCGTTAAATCATTAAATTGTTAAATCTAGAAAACTTTATTCCCAGTTCACTAAACTGTGTACTATTATCAGAAATAAAACTTATCTTGAACATACAAATAATAATAATAATAGGAAAAACAAAGTTCCAGAAGCCAAAGGGAAATATATGTCTGAGACCCAAGAAGTCTAGAGATCTGACATCAAAAAACACCTGGTACACTAAGCGACAGTAAGCACAACAGAAAGATTTCCATAGTTTACACACACTACTGAAGGCTGGAGATTTGGGGACTGCTGCTCTTCTAGGGCACCCTAGAGCTAAGCTTTGTTATTGCTGTTTAGTCACTAAGTTGTGTCCATGGACTATAGCCCCCCTTTAAATATGTTACATAAATGTGTTCAATAAGAGTCCCAATTTATACACAATTTTTCAAGAAGGCAACCGACGTAGAAAACAAGGCATCCAGGTAGATGAACGTCAAAGACTGGAAAGTAACGAATAACCTCAGCTTGCCTTCCCCATTATCTCCTTCACAGTTCACGCAACAAAAATTTAGTGAACACCCACTACCTCACAGATTAAGGGGGAAAAGATGAGTAGGTCCCACACCCTATTCTCAGGAACTTCACAAAGAAACTAGAGAGGAACACAAACCCAGCTGGTTTTCCTTGCTTCCTACTACGGGACAGCAGGTCAGAGAGCTATTCAGAGACCTACATTATATTAAGGCTCCATCCACCACAGTGCTAAACTCTGAAATTTTGAGTTCATTTATCTCTATTGTATCTAAAGGGGATTGTGTCTTTGAGAAACAAATCTACCCAAGAATATAAAACTGCAACATATTCTGGGCAAATTTTTTTCACATCTCTTTCGACATTTAGTACACGAAACTCAACGCTGAGGGCTTAGGAGGTGGCTGAGGCTAACAGGTGGGATTTACTGAGCCCCTCAGACTCCCTGCAATATGTGTATGCTCCTATTTGTTTCTTTAATTAATCCTCTGAGGCCTACATGACTCTTAACCCCCAGTTACAGACATTAGACAAACTGGATACTAAGTGTCAAAGCCCAGTTTAAAAACCCTGGCTTTGCCAGTCCGAAGCAGGGGACTTTTTATCCGACAGCAACCAGGAGTGGAGAAGGGCATGCCATCCCACTCCAGTATTCTTGCCTAGAGAATCCCACGGACAGAGGAGCCTGGTGGGCAACAGTCCATGGGGTCGCAACGGGTAGGACACGCCTGAAGAGACTTAGCACGCACCAGAGGGAGCACACAGGCAAGCTCGGGGACAAGCGGGTGTACCCTAAATGGACTTGGAGACAGAACGTTTCCAGACCCGGCAGGAGGAAGAGGGCCCAGAAGAAAGCCCTGGCCGCGACACAAACTGGGTGCGAGGTTCACCGCGGGGCAAAGGTTAGATCCACGCCAAACAGCACGGAGAACCAGCAGCAGCAAAGTCCTGAGGGCACAGGAGGCGCTGGGACAGGGAAATCGGGGGTCCCAGGCCCCAGTTCCCGGCCAATGGACCCGAGAAGCAACTTGGCAACCGGACAAGGAGGAAGCGACCGCACGGGACGACCAGCCCGGGGACACGGAGAAGGCAGCGGGGCTGGGCTTGTGGCCCGCAGGCCGGCGCCCGGGAGAGGACGACAGAACTGGAAACCTCTGGAGGCGACGGAGGCGCCGCCACCTGAGGACCCACGAGCTCGGCGCGCCCCCGCGCGCGCGCGCGCCTCACCTGCTCTGCGCTCGCCCCGATACGCTCAGCGTCCGCGTCGGCGCCGCGCCGCCGCCCAGGCCCGGCCCTCGGCTCCCGCGGAGGCCGCCGGCTCCCGCGCGCGGTCGCGCGAGAAGCCGCCACCGGCCGGCCGTGTAGCCGAGGGCGGCGGAGGCGACTCGCAGGAGGCGGGCGGCCATAGCCTGTCGGGGAACTACGGGAGGCGACGCAGGCCGCACGGCAGCGGCCGCGGGGGCAGACTCAGCGAGTACGGGCGGGCTGACGCCGCGCGGGTCTGCGTAGAGAAGAGAGGTGCAGAGGGCTCTCAGGGCCGAGGTTCCCTCGAGGGCCTGCTGCGTTCGCCAGCGGGGACCCGGCGCGCCTTCCGGGTGACTATAAGGCCCGCGCGCCCGAGCGCAGCCCCGGCCCCTGCCCGCGCTCCGCCCCGGCCCCTGCCCGCGCTCCGCCCCGCCCCCTGCCCGCGCTCCGCCCCGCCCCCTGCCCGCGCTCCGCCCCGCCCCCTGCCCGCGCTCCGCCCCGCCCCCTGCCCGCGCTCCGCCCCGCCCCCTGCCCGCGCTCCGCCCCGCCCCCTGCCCGCGCTCCGCCCCGCCCCCTGCCCGCGCTCCGCCCCGCCCCCTGCCCGCGCTCCGCCCCGCCCCCTGCCCGCGCTCCGCCCCGCCCCCTGCCCGCGCTCCGCCCCGCCCCCTGCCCGCGCTCCGCCCCGCCCCCTGCCCGCGCTCCGCCCCGCCCCCTGCCCGCGCTCCGCCCCGCCCCCTGCCCGCGCTCCGCCCCGCCCCCTGGCCCTGGCTTTAGGGGCGGGACTCCGCGCCTTGTTTTACCTACTGACCAGGTTTTGTCTTGTTCTTGCTGCTTCGTTGGCATCTAGGCTCCCCTAGATGTTTAAAGTGAGAACACTAAACATCCCCTAGATGTTTAAAGTTTAAAGTGAAAACATTAAACTTTAAAAGATAGCAGAACGTCTGACAAAAAGATACAATAAAACAATCCCCAGTTAACTATACAATTTTTTTTTCTGCACTTCCCTCCTTCTCCTATTAAAAAAAAAGTGGGAGATGGCCATCTGGGAGTTCAAAAAACAGAAGAAAAAAGAATTACAACAGTTGTTTAAAAAGGACCGTAGGAAATTTCAACATGCTAATAGGCAAACACAAAGAAGAATAACTGACTATAAAGTTATAAAGAATCACAGCAATGAATGAACGAGGATACCGGAGAAGGCAAGTGATGTTCCCAGACTTTGAGTGGCAAATAAATGCTGGTTGAGCAGCTGAAATCCACGAGCCTGAAGAGGAAACTTTGATGAACTGAGAGCTTTTTAAAAGAGTTTTACAAAACCAGGAAGATGAATTTAAAAATACACTTCATCGTGGTTAATACGTTGTGGGGAACACGTGGGCTTTGAGGTCAGAAATAGCGATGTTCAAATCCAAGGTCTACCACTTTTCAGCTCTTGAGACCTTGGATAAATTACTCTGTTAGAGGATCAGAATCCCCGAACATTTTTACGTGGATAAGATGTTCCATTCTTCAGGGCCAGCCTGAGGGTTAGACAAACTAACCCACACGATGAGGTAAGGATGGGATAGTGCGTCACAGAGCCATAACTCTTCCTGGGCCTTCCTGCCAAAGGCTACTCTTTAAAGGTTAAAGTCAGGTGGCTCTTGCAAATATGTTAAACACAAGAAAAGATACTTGAAAGAATATCCAGAACAAGAAAGTATAGACCTGAGGAAAGCCTCTCTGGAGACAATGTACAGTGAGTATTGAACCGGAGGGCAGAGAGACCCGCAGTATATCAGCTCCTAAATTGTCTCAGTCTTCCGATAAAGACCGTGAAGTTGAACCGTCCTCAGCAAACCCTGAGAGTAGCCTGGGAGAGGAAGTTGCTTAAAAAAAAACACAGTTAATCATTTTTTTAAGATGAAATTTCCAAGGTCAGATGAATTACTTGTAGGAGAAGAAATGGAAACCAACAAATGCTCCAGAAACTTCTCAGCCCTCCTATAAATCCAGCTTGAGCTCTGCTGAGGCACTTAACAGATTTCTGCTTTGTGGGGTAGTTGTTTGTATACATACTTCCTTGTAGTAGCCCCCATGGTTCCAGGGCCTTGGCCTTGAGCATATCAGGGTTTCAATAAGTATCTGTAAATAAATGAATAGTATAATCTCCATTAGTAATCATCAGAATTCGTGAACCATGTGCAGGAAGATTAAAGATGAAAAAAAGTTTTCCAGATTTTCAAAGGGCAGTAAGGGTAGATTCCGAAAATTACAGACATGCAGATTCAGCAGTATTCCAAAGGGAATTTATAAACATAGGTTCATAAACAGAGATTAAAAAGTAATATGGAATTACTGAGGACAAGCTTTTGCTGCTGTATTTATCTAAAACTCCCGCTCTCCCATCTGTCACTCCTGTCAAAATCCATCTGTATTCTGAAAGTGTGAAAGTGAAAGTCTCTCAGTCGTGTCCGACTCTTTCTGACCCCATGGACTATATTGTCCACAGAGTTCTCCAGGCCAGAATACTGGAGTGAGTAGCTAATCCCTTCTCCAGGGGAATCTTCCCAACCCAGGGCTCAGACCCAGGTCTCCCACACTGTAAGCAGATTCTTTATCAGCTGAGCCACAGTGGAAGCTCAAGAATACTGAAGTGGGTAGCCTATCCCTTCACTCATGTCATATTTGATCTTTGCCATGAAGTTATAGCTACTAATTGCAAAAGATCATCCCTCTCTCTGCTAAATGCCTGAGACCTTTGTTTATTCTTGAAAACGTTATGGTCCCCATTGTTTCAAATAGGATAAGGTTCAGGAAAGTGTGTTGTAAACTGTAAACTATTATAAAAATTCTGGTTCAGTGTTTATTGAGCACCTACTCTGATCTTCAGGGTAACATGTGCTCTATCATAAATACTTTGTATAGCCCCTCTAGAGTGAAAGTATCAAAAGTAGGAAGGCTGTCTTCAGTTCAGTTCAGTTCAGTTGCTCAGTCGTGTCCAACTCTTTGTGACCCTGTCCATCACCACCTCCTGGAGTTCACTCAGATTTATGTCCCTCGAGTCCGTGATGCCATCCAGCCATCTCATCCTCTGTCATCTCCTTCTCCTCCTGCCCCCAATCCCTCCCAGCATCAGAGTCTTTTCCAATGAGTCAACTCTTCCCATGAGGTGGCCAAAGTACTGGAGTTTCAGCTTTAGCATCATTCCTTCCAAAGAACACCCAGGGCTGATCTCCTTTAGGATAGACTGATTGGATCTCCTTGCACTCCAGGGGACTCTCAAGAGTCTTCTCCAATACCACATTTCAAAAGCATCAGTTCTTCAGCGCCTCAGCCTTCTTCACAGTCCAACTCTCACATCCATACATGACCACAGGAAAAACCATAGCCTTGACTAGACGGACCTCTGTTGGCAAAGTAATGTCTCTGCTTTTCAATATGCTATCTAGGTTGGTCATAACTTTCCTTCCAAGGAGTAAGCGTCTGTTAATTTCATGGCTGCAATCACCCTCTGCAGTGATTTTGGAGCCCAGAAAAATAAAGTCTGACACTGTTTCCACTGTTTCCCCATCTATTTCCCATTAAATGATGGGACCAGATGCCATGATCTTCGTTTTCCGAATGTTGAGCTTTAAGCCAACCTTTTCACTCTCCTCTTCAACTTTCATCAAGGGGCTTTTTAGTTCCTCTTCACTTTCTGCCATAAGGGTGGTGTCATCTGCATATCTGAGGTTATTGATATTTCTCCCGGCAATCTTGATTCCAGCTTGTGCTTCTTCCAGTCCAGTGTTTCTCATGATGTACTCTGCATATAAGTTAAATAAGCAGGGTGACAGTATATAGCCTTGACTTCCTCCTTTTCCTATTTGGAACCAGTCTGTTGTTCCATGTCCAGTTCTCACTGTTGCTTCCTGACCTGCATATAGGTTTCTCAAGAGGCAGGTCAGGTGGTCTGGTACTTAATCGTCTTCATATTCCCAGCACCTGGCATAGTGCAATGCACAAAAGCAGCCATTTAATAGTATCTTTGTTAAGAACTGTGTTACAGACTTTCGCAATGTTTTAAAATTAAAGTGTCCTTGATTTACAATATTATGTTTCAGGTATACACCAAAGTTATTCAGTTACTTTTTTTTTTTCAGAGTATTTTCCACCATATGTTATTACAAGATACTGAATATAGTTCCCTTTACTACACATAAATCCTCTTTGCTTATCTATTTTATGTATAGTAGTTTGTATCTGTTAATACCATACTATTTATCCCACCCACTTTCCTCTTTGGTAACCATAAGATTGTTTTCTATGTCTATGAGTCTGTTTCTATTTCGTATATAGATTCATTGGTGTTACTTTTTATATTCCACCTATAAGTGATATCACATAACTCTCTTGTCTTTGTCTGTCTTACTTCACTAAGTATAATAAACTCTAGGTCCATCCATGTTGCTGAAAATAACAATATTTCATTCTTATTTGTGGCTGAGTAATATATACACCAGCATCAGCCCCATGGCCAGACCACAGGACCCAATAAGCACCGGAGACTCAGTGCTGGCAACACAAGGCGCCTATAGAATGCTGTACATGTTGATACCTGGCACCATCTGCATGCAGTATTGGGGGAACCTCGGCACGACCCTACTCGAGATGACTGATACCCCTCCCCTTCTAGCCCTAGATTGCCCACCAGTGATGTCTATAATACTTATCTCACATCTTAAGCCACTTGTCTTTTGATGAGCACTTGGATTGTTATGTCTTGGCTATTGTAAATAGTGCTATGAACATGTATGTTTTTGAATTTGAGTTTTCATCTTTTCTGGATATATACTCAAGAATGGGATTTCTGGGTCATATGATAGCTTTCTCTTAGTTTTTTAAGGAAACTCCATACTGTTTTCCATAATGGCTGCACCAGTTAACATTCCCATCAACATTATAGGAAGTTCCCTTTTCTCCACACCCTCTCCAGCATTTATTTCTAGACTTTTTGATAATAGCTATTCTGACAGGATTGAAGTGGTATTTCATTGTGGTTTTGATTTGCATTTCTCTATAGTTAATTTTGTTGATCACCTTTTCATATGCCTGTTGGCCATCTACATGTCTTCCTTGCAGAAAAGTGTTTACAGATCTTCTGCTCATTTTTTGTTTGAATTGTTTGTTTTTTTGATATTGAAGTATAAGAGCTGTTTGTTAGAAATTAAACCCTTGTCTGTTGCATCTTTTGCAAATATTCTCTCCATTCCATAGATTGTCTTTTCATGTTGTTGATGGGATATTTTTGCTGAGTGAAATCTTTTACATTTTATTAGGTCCCATTTGTTTGGTGACACTAGTGGTAAAGATTCTGCCTGCCAATGCAGTAGACACAAGAGACACCAGTTCAATCCCTGGGTTGGGAAGATCCCCTGGAGAAGGGAATGGCTAATCATGCCAGTATTCTTGTCTGTAAAATCCCATGGACAGAGGAGCCTGGCAGGCTACAGTCCATGTGGTCACAAAGAGTCAGACATAACTGAGCAAGAAACAGGACATGTTCATTTTTACTCTTATTTTCTTTGCCGTGCAAGACTGAACTATGAAAATATTGCTACAATTTACATCAGAGAATGTTTTGACAATGTTCTCTTCTAGGAGTTTTATGGTATCATATCTTATGGTGGTGGTGGTGGTGGTTTAGTCGCTAAGTTGTGTCTGACTCTTGTGATCCCATGGACTGTAGCTTGTCAGGCTCCTCTGTCCATGGGATTCTCCAGGCAAGAATACTGAAGTGGGTTGCCATTTCCTTCTCCAGGGGATCTATCTGACCCAGGAATTGAACCTATGGTCTCTTGCATTACAGGCAGATGATTTACCAACTGAGTTATGAGGTCTTTAAACCATTTTGAATTCATTTTTGTATATGATGTGAAGAAAGAGTGTTCTAATTTCACTTATTTACATGTGACTATCCAGATTTCCCAACACCACTTATTGAAAATCTGTCTTTTTCCATTGTATAGTCTTACCTCCTTCATCATAGGTTAATTGACCATTGGTATGTGGATTTATTTCTGGGTCTCTATTCTCTTCCATTGATCTATATGTCTGCTTTGAACCAATACCACACTGTTTTGATTACTGTAGCTTTGTAGTATAGTCTGAAGTTTGGAAGGGTTATACCCATAGTTTTGTTCTTTATTCCTCAGGATTGCTTTGACAATTCTAGGGCTTTTATGATTCTATATAAATTTTAGGGTTATTTGTTCTAGAAACTTTCATAATTTTTATCTCATACCATTACCTCAGCAACTCTGTAGAGAAGACATAAATATTTACTGACATTAGCAGTGTGAAAAATCACGATGCTAGTGCTGAAGACACAGCAGTGAACAAAACAATCCCTGCCTTCTTATTTCACAGATGAGCAAACTGAGGTACACAGTGGTTGTGACTTTCTTAGAATTATACTGCTAGTAAGTTGTGAATCTAAAACTTAAATCCAGGTCTTCCTGGTCCCAAGTCTGGGGCATAAGCATAAGAAATGACCATTTTATTATTTTATTATATATATTTACACATAATTTTTGTTATTATATTATTGTACATTTTTGTATTATTTACATTTGTAAATGTAATTATTTACAAATTAATGTAAAAATGTATTCTTTACATTTTATTAGGTCCCATTTGTTTGGCGACACTAGTGGTAAAGATTCTGCCTGCCAATACAGTAGACACAAGAGACGCCAGTTCAATCCCTGGGTCAGGAAGATCTACATTTTTGTACAATAATATAATAATAAAATTTTATGTGTAAATATATACAATAAAATAATAAAATGGTCATTTCTTATGATTATGCCCCAGACTTGGGACCAGGAAGACCTGGATTTAAATTTTAGATTCACAACTTACTAGCAGTATAATTCTAAGAAAGTCACAACCACTGTGTACCTCAGTTTGCTCATCTGTGAAATAAGAAGGCAGGGATTGTTTTGTTCACTGCTGTGTCTTCAGCACTAGCATCGTGATTTTTCACACTGCTAATGTCAGTAAATATTTATGTCTTCTCTACAGAGTTGCTGAGCTAATGGTATGAGATAAAAATTACGAACGTTTCTAGAACAAATAACCCTAAAATTGGGGAAAGATATAAGCATCTGAATGCAGAGTTCCAAAGAAGAGCAAGAAGAGATAAGAAAGCCTTCTTCAGTGATCAATGCAAAGAAATAGAGGAAAACAACAGAATGGGAAAGACTAGATATCCCTTCAAGAAAATTAGAGATACCAAGGGAACATTTCATGCAAAGATGGGCTTCATAAAGGACAGAAATGGTATGGACCTAACAGAAGCAGAAGATATTAAGAAGAGGTGGGAAGAATATATGGAAGAACTGTACAAAAAAGATCTTCACCACCCAGATAATCATGATGATGTGATCACTAATCTCGAGCCAGACATCTTGGAATGTGAAGTCAAGTGGGCCTTAGAAAGCATCACTACGAACAAAGCTAGTGGAGGTGATGGCATTCCAGTTGAGCTGTTTCAAATCCTGAAAGATGATGCTGTGAAAGTGCTGCACTCAATATGCCAGCAAATTTGGAAAACTCAGCAGTGGCCACAGGACTGGAAAAGGTCAGTTTTCATTCCAATTCCAAAGAAAGGCAATGCCAAAGAATGCTCAAACTACTGCACAATTGCACTCATCTCACACGCTAATAAAGTAATGCTCAAAATTCTCCAAGCCAGGCTTCAGCAATATGTGAACTGTGAACTCCCTGACGTTCAAGCTGGTTTTAGAAAAGGCAGAGGAACCAGAGATCAAATTGCCAACATCCGCTGGATCATGGAAAAAGCAAGAGAGTTCCAGAAATACATCTATCTCTGCTTTATTGACTATGCAAAGCCTTTGACTGTGTGGATCACAAGAAACTGTGGAAAATTCTTCAAGAGATGGGAATACCAGACCACCTGACCTGCCTCTTGAGAAACCTATATGCAGGTCAGGAAGCAACAGTTAGAACTGGACATGGAACAACAGATTGGTTACATATAGGAAAAGGAGTACGTCAAGCCTGTATATTGCCACCCTGCTTATTTAACTTATATGCAGAGTACATCATGAGAAACGCTGGACTGGAAGAAGCACAAGCTGGAATCAAGATTGCCAGGAGAAATATCAATAACCTCAGATATGCAGATGACACCACCCTTATGGCAGAAAGTGAAGAGGAACTAAAAAGCCTCTTGATGAAAGTGAAAAAGGAGAGCGAAAAAGTTGGCTTAAAGCTCAACATTCAGAAAACGAAGATCATGGCATCTGGTCCCATCACTACATGGGAAATAGATGGGGAAACAGTAGAAACAGTGTCAGACTTTATATTTTTGGGCTCCAAAATCACTGCAGAGGGTGATTGCAGCCATGAAATTAACAGACGCTTACTCCTTGGAAGGAAAGTTATGACCAACCTAGATAGCATATTCAAAAGCAGAGACATTACTTTGCCGACTAAGGTCCATCTAGTCAAGGCTATGGTTTTTCCTGTGGTCATGTATGAATGTGAGAGTTGGACTGTGAAGAAGGCTGAGGCACTGAAGAACTGATGCTTTTGAAATGTGGTATTGGAGAAGACTCTTGAGAGTCCCTTGGACTGCAAGGAGATCCAACCAGTCCATTCTGAAGGAGATCAGCCCTGGGATTTCTTTGGAAGGAAAGAAAGCTGAAACTCCAGTACTTTGGCCACCTCATGGGAAGAGTTGACTCATTGGAAAAGACTCTGATGCTGGGAGGGATTGGGGGCAGGAGGAGAAGGGGACGACAGAGGATGAGATGGCTGGATGGCATCACCGACTCGAAGGACGTGAGTCTAAGTGAACTCCGGGAATTGGTGATGGGACAGGGAGGCCTGGCGTGCTGTGATTCATGGGGTCGCAAAGAGTAGGACACGACTGAGCGACTGAACTGAACTGAACTGAGCGACTGAACAACAACAAATCAAAGTTCAGGGTGGTAATGGCTTTTCATTGACCGGAAGTGTAGTAGTTTCTCATTGGCTGGGTTGTTGCTGGGCAACAGCCTACTGTTGGGTATGTAAAGTAAGCTGCTTCCTGTTAGACAGTGAAAGAAAGCTTCTTCCTGATGGAGTCTGCAAGGGGCAGTTAGTGATAGTGTGTGAGAGTTCCCCCTTCAGGACTTCCCAACTCCATTGTATTTAATTTTTTTTTTTTTAATATGTGTGTATTTGGCTGCACCAAGTCTTAGCTGCGGCATGTGGGATCTAGTTCCCTGGTAAGGGAGGGATTGAACCCAGGCCCCCTGAAATGGGAGCACTGAGTCTTAACCGCTGGACCACCAAGGAAGTCCCCTGACTCCATTTTAAATGAGGTTTCCTTTATTTTCACTTTCTGTATGAAATCCTTGAATGACATTCCATCATCATGTGCTGTTCCATCACTCTTGAAGTGAAAATCATCATTTATTAGTAGAATAAAACAAACTGTTAAATTGGATCCACAGTGTCCTTCAAGTTCTTTCCATTACCCATCCGTCCTGCCTCATGCTTTTCTCCCCTGAATTATGTTATGTACTCTTCTGCCTGTACCTGGCTGAAGTGTAACCAGCCTCCAGGACTCAGTTCAGCCCTTGCAAGAACCATTCTCTGACATAAACAACTTTTGTGAACCTTACAACACTATAAATCCCTCTGCCATTGCTTGCAATTAAATCATTATGTGCAATAGGAACTTGGACCAAGTGGCATGCCCAGTTTAAGGTTCCATTCTTCAAGTTTACTTTCTAGGTACATCTAAACTTTTAAACATGATCCTCAAATGTTAATAGTTGGTTGTCTCTTTTTGTGATCTTAGCCAGTCCTGATGAACAGTTCACTTGGGCATACAAAATGAGGTATTCTAATTCAGCCAATCCTTCTTCATTGATTGCCTAGGCTACTTCTGCAAAGAGAGATTTGCCCTTATCTTCTATTCAGATATTCTGAAGTAGAGCCTGTATGGGAAAAGCAGAATAGATGTTTGATTGCCTCCTTTTATTTATCTGTCATACTTACAAGTTTATTCTTATTTTCCATTTATTCAAAAGCTGGTTTAGAAAGTGATAATTTTCTAGCAAATGGTGTATTTTACCTAATTTGCAGTACTTATTGACATTAAAATTTTCCTGTTACTTATCTTTTAAAAATCTCTGATGTGTCTATAGCTATACTGACAATTATATTTCATATATTATTTTTCTGGTTCATCTCCCTATTTTTTAAATAATCTTGTCAAAAGTTGATCTTATTAAGCTTTTCAAATAATAACTCTGGGCATTGGTCTGTGCTGTACCTTTGTTTTCTAATTTTATTTATTCATTTATATTAACAACTTCTTTTATTCTAAATTCCTTAGATTCACTTGGTCGTTCTTTTTCTAACTTCTTCATCCAGATGTATAGCTCATTAATTTTCAGTTTTGTTTTTTTTTTAAGTATTTAAGGTTCTCTATTATGTTTGGCTGCATCCACAATTTGAAACAGAACAGTTTACTGTTTTGTTTAAGTATTTTCAAATTTCTACTCTGTTTATTCATTAACAGTCAACCATTTGGAAGTATGTTTTGATGTCTAAATGTACAAAGGTTAGAAATTAATAGCATGGCAGAAGCAAAGATCAGTGAGCTTGAAAACAGCAATGTAAACTCTCCAAAATGGCATCCAAAGATTAAAAAGAAAAAGGCTGGGGGAAAAGAGAAAGAACATGGCATCACTGGCCTCTGTTACAATATCAGGTGGCCTGTTGCTGCTACTGCTGCTAAGTCGCTTCAGTCGTGTCCGACTCTGTGTGACCCCATAGATGGCAGCCCACGAGGCTCCCCTGTCCCTGGGATTCTCCAGGCAAGAACACTAGAGTGGGTTGCCATTTCCTTCTCCAATGCATGAAATTGAAAAGTGAAAGTGAAGTCGCTCAGTTGTGTCCGACTCTTAGCGACCCCGTGGACTGCAGCCCACCAGGCTCCTCCGTCCATGGGATTTACCAGGCAAGAGTACCGGAGTGAGTTGCCGTTGCCTTCTCTGATCAGGTGGCCTAACATACTTCTATTTGAAGTCCAGAAGAAATAGATGAGACTGAAATAGAGACATTTTAAAGCCAACAAAAATTAAAAGAGCTATCACCCTCAGACTCTCACTAGAACTCACACAGAGAAAGTTTATAGTAGGCAGCTTCCGACCTGGCTCCCACTGATCCCTGCCTACCGGGGTTCATGCCTAGGTTTAATTCCCTCGTCTGGAACATGGGATTGGACCAGGTGATTTGCTTCTAACAAATAAATACAGAAAAAGTGATAGGATATCCCTTCTGGTATTAGGTTACTAAAAGACTGTAACTTCTGTCTTGCTGACTTTCTTCCTCTATTATACTCCTGGCTTCCATGATATGAAGAAGCTGCCATGTTTGTGAGGTTCACTAGGCAAAGAACAGAGAGTTGCCTCTGGAAAACAGCCAGCAAGGAACCAAGACCTCAGTCCAGTTGCCTACTCTCAAAGAACTGAATCCTGTCAACAAATATTTGAGTGAGGTGGAAACAGATACTTCCTCGGTTGAACCTTGACATTATCACATCCCCCATTGATTGCAGCCTGGGAGAGACCCTGAAGCCGCGGGCCCAGCAAAGCCGCACTAGATTCTGACATCCAGAAGCCATGAGATAATAAATACTATTTCAATTCATTACATATTAGAGCAATTTGTTATGCAACAATAGACAATACAGTGTTCTTCTAGAATAGCAAAGCTGAATGCAAAAGGAAGGACTAAGAGGTAAGAAGAAATTATAAGCAAAAAAATTAGCAGCTGAATCATGCATGCTCAGTTGTGTCCGACTCTTTGTGGCTCTATGCACTGTAGCCCCCCAGGTTCCTCTGTCTGTGGAATTTTCCAGGCAAGAATACGGAGTGGGTTGACATTTTCTGCTCTAGGAGATCTTCCCAACTCTGGAGGAGGATCTTCCCAACCCAGAGATCAAACCAAGTCTCTTGTGTCTCCTGCACCGGCAGTCCGATTCTTTACCACTGCTCCACCTGGGAAGCAACTGTATGGGTAAATTTGAATAACAATAATTATGATCTCATTAGAAGACAAAGATAAACACAGAACTATATTAATGGACCAAAATGTCATATATAGCAGTAATGAGCCAAAGTGTTATTGGCAAGATCCTTTGCCCCTTTCTTCCTTTTAGAAATAGAATACCCTGAATTTTAGCTAAACACATGACTTAGCAGCCAGAGGCCACATTTCTCAGCTTCTTTTTTAGCTAGGTGTGTCCTTATTATAGTTTTTGCTAGTTGTGCACAAGTAGAAGTGATGTGTGCAACCAGATAATCTTTTTTTATAAGGAAGCGTTCTCTATTTTCCTTTTCCACAGGCTAGAAAATGGCAGCAACCAGAGTGCTCACATGAGATTCATTAAAGCATGAAAGATAGCAGAGTGTCAGAACCAACCGACCAGCCTAAGCTCCTGAAGAACCTCATGTAGTGGAGTTGCCTGCCTACGTCTGCGAGGCAGCGCCTCTCCCCACCCCATCCCCATCTTGGCTCACTTCTGAAATGTCCCATGAGAGAGAAGTCAGTATTTATGCTCTTTAACCTACTTGAATTCTTTTCGTTATCCTTGCAGTTTAGCATCTATCCTGATCATTTAAGCTCTAAAAGAAAGAATAAAATGAGGGGAGAAACATTTAAAAGAAACATATTTTAAGAGTAAAATGAAATAGTGAAAGTAAGTTCCACTGTATCAAAAGAAAATGGACTAAATACACCAATGAATAGGCAGACTTTTATTTAGGAAGCAAAAATTCTATACTACCACATTTAGAAAATACTCATCAAAATTATAAAGACAAAAAGATTGAAGCTAAAAGGTTAGAAAAACAAATACTAGGTAAAAACAATTCAAAGGAAGTTAATTTTTTGTATTGCTGTTTGATTAAATGGACTTTCAAGGGGAAAAGCATTATAAAGGATAAATGGAGCCACTATCTAATGCTAAACATTTAAATTAACATATTGTAAAGTAATTAGCCTCAAATTAAAATAAATATAAATTTAAAAATGAATAAATTTTTAAAATTAAAAAAAAAACTTGCAATATCTAGTAATTCCAAACCTACAAATTTCTAAGAACATGGCCTATGTGTTTGTGTATGTGTGTATATATAATATTTACTAGACAGAATTTCATGGAAAATGGGCAAATATGCCATCATATTGAGGGACTTTTTTAAATGTATCTCTTTCAATAATGAATAGATCAATCCATAAGAATATCATAAATTTCATACATTAGTAACCTGTACTTAAATAATCCAATTTTCTAATAAGTTTAGAGAGAACGTTTGACAATATACTAGGTAATAAAGTGTCAGCACGTTTCAAAAAAAGTGATATCATAGAGAAAAAAAGTAGTTGAAATAAGTTAAAATGTGTTATTTACATATCTTTGTTCTACAATATAAGTACATCAGAAGATAGAAGTTTTCCAAATGAATTTATGTTACATTAATGATCCCTGAGATATCAAGTCCTGATACTTCACTGTTGGCATCACTAGTTTGCAGGACCACGTGGCACTGTGAGTCAATAACAAAGCTCAGTACTCTTCATCCACAGTGTTGCTATTGTAAAAGATGAACAGCACAGTGTTGATTTATTTTCATTAAGTTTTGTCAGACAAAATAGTCTGAAATTCCTTCAACTCTAGAATTTTATAAACCTAGTGTATGCCATATTTTAAATTTCTGAAACATAGACCAAACTATTTCTTGCCAAAAGAGTTTCCAAAGGGTCCAATTTCACAAGCATGACAAAACCACCCAGTGCATTTATACATCTTTATGTAAATGTTCCAACAGAGATGGATTCAACATTGCCCTGAAATACCAGTGATTTGACTTTCTTGCCAGTTCCTCAAAAGTCTTCTTGCAGCCTCAGGCCCAGGCTAGGCCATCTCAAATGTTGTAGAACAGCAAACTAGCATATAGTCTGCCTAACTCATCTGTGGTTCAAGCCAGTGGAATGTGTAGTTTTAGTACTATTTGTTTATTCATGGCATGATTCATTCAAATTTTTTTTAGCACAAAACATGTAATAAATGGAGTTAAGTTCTATGTTCTTGCGAAAGATTGCTACCTTGATGTTGCCAACTAAGGAATGTCACCCACCACCTAGCTCTACAAGAATCCAGTCATTGGCCACTGCTCCCACTGTCCTGCAACACACAGAGAATTCAGGGTGAAGATCAGTGATGAGGCACTTTGTGCTCTGGGAAAACTGCGAAACAGGCCCTCAGATAGTTAGATATTTTCAGGAGGAAATTTCATAAATCCAGATTCTTGCGTCTTCCCACACTTAGAAAAGCACTAAATTCATTAACTGAGAGACCCGTGCCTCGTGACTTACAGTAACCTTCTACCAAGATGTGTGCTTGGCTGCACGTAACCCTTCTCCAAAATCACATATCTACTGACCTCCTCACCCCTACCCTCTCTGGAGCACCTCCTCAGAGCTCTCTGAGGGGTGTCTCCTGGGCTTTAGTCCTCAGTGAATTGAAGTTGCTCAGTCGTGTCTGACTCTTTGTGACCCCATGGACAGTAGCCTACCAGGTTCCTCTGTCCATGGGATTTTCCAGGCAAGAATTACTGGAGTGAGTTGCCATTTCCTCCTCTAGGAGATCTTCCCAACTCTGGAGGAGGATCTTCCTGACTCAGGGATGGAACCCATGTCCCTTTTATCTCCTGCACTGGCAGGCAGGTTCTTTACCACTAGCGCCACTGATAATATAAGAGCTAATATTTATTGCATGCTTTCTCCGTGCAGCACTTGCTTCACATGTTTGACTTTTTAAATCTTCATGAAAAATCCTATGAGGTGGCTATCAGCATTATAACTATTTTATTTGATGAATAAGTTGAGGCAAAATTTATATTTAAATGAGGTGTGCAGTGTTACCAAAAAAATGATACTAGATGACCTTCAGTACATTAGTTTTCCTAACATACAAACAGAAATGTATATTCTATTCTATAATATGATAGGGGAATATTACATTCTATCCCCCCAAATGCATTTATTCTTTTCCTCCCTTGGAGTCTAGGAGAAAGACAGACAGAATCTATACATTTCTGTTTTATTGATTCTGAAAGAATTGCCTCCAATGAGATCGTGTGTGTCTGTGTGTGTGTGTGGGTGTAAGACAGAGAGAGAGAAAGGGAGGGAGAGGGAGAGATTGACTTACTATCAAAAGGGATTTTCTCCAGGTCTATTCTGCATCGTTTGTACCAGTTTCGCTCTGTGATATCTGTTCAAGACATTATATGTGTATTATTTTGCCTTTGGAGTTATTAATATGCAGTTATTAATTTGAGTTGCTGTATGCAGGCTGTATTAAAACTCAGCAAAATATAGAATTCAGTTAATAAGGCTGTGGGAGAGCTCAAGGCCAGTCTCCGGTAATGCAGCATTTGATCTTTCTGGATTAAGATTGAGCAACTACATAGCAGTTGCCAAATTTCCTTGAACTTCCCTGGCCTAAAACTCTTGAGATACAGAAAAATATTTTTTGTTTTGTTCCAGAGTCATTTGTTATGGGTTAGTCTGTTGCAAAGCTTCAGACTTGGGGGCTCTGCTTTGAAGGATCCATTTTTGCTAAAATTTACCTTGAATTTTGACCAGCATTTCAACTTCCCAACTCTTTTCTAAAAGCTATATCTTCCTGCAAATTAAAATCACCCTGCATACCATTTTCCCTGTCAAACTACTTAAAAATCCACTGTTTAGACAGCACAATGTTGATGGGGCTGTGGGGAAGCAGGCACTCTGATATAGTCCTACTTGATGTGGACAATGGTCCGACATCTATGGAGAACAGTATAGGCTTAGCAGGTGGTGCTAGTGGTAAAGAACCCGCCTGCCAATGCAAGAGATGTGCGTTCGATCCCTGGGTTAGGAAGATCCCCTGGAGGAGGAACTGGAAACCCACTCCAGGATTCTTGCCCGTAAAATCCCATGGAAAGAGGAGGCTGGTGGGCTGCAGTCCATGGGGTCACAAAGACTCAAACACAACTGAGCACATGTCAGTATTTACAAAAGTTACAAATTCATTTACTCTTGAACCCAGGAATTCCACTTCTGGGAATTTGTCCTTCTGATACAGATGTATATAATATGAAATGGTATGGGTACAGTTTTATTTATTTGTAGCATTGTCTATAATAGCAGAATATGACAAATGGCCTTCAAGTGTCCTTCATTAGGAAATCAGTTAAATAAACTGCAGTATTGTCCCACAGTTCAATAATATACAGCTGGAAAAAATAAAGGAAGGTGTTTGTGTGTACTGCTGTAAGATGATTTCCAAGGTACATTGCTAAGAGAAAACGACAAGGTGTGAACTAGGGAGTTGTTATTGTTCAGTTGCTCAGCTGCATCTGACTCTTTGCAACCCCATGAACTGCAGCACGCCAGGGTTCCCTGTCAATCACCCGGAGTTTGCTCAAACTCTTGTCCATTGAGTTAGTAATGCCATCCAACCATCTTGTCCTCTGTCATCCCCTTCTCCTCCTGCCTTCAATCTTTCCCAGCATCAGGGTATTTTCCAATGAGTCAGTTCTTCGCATCAGGTGGCCAAAGCATTGGAGTTTCAGCTTCAGCATCAGACCTCCCAATGAATATTCAGGATTGATTTCCTTTAGGATCCACAGGTTTGATCTCCTTGCAGTCCGATGGACTCTCAAGAGTCTTCTTCCATACCATAGTTCGAAAGCATCAGTTCTTTGGTGCTCAGCCTTCTTTGTGCTCCAGCTCTCACATTCGTGCATGACTACTGGAAAAACCATAGCTTTGACTATACAGACCTTTGTTGGCAAAGTAATGTGCCTGCTTTTTAATATGCTGTCTAGGTTTGTCGTAGCTTTTCTTCCAAGGGGCAAGCATCTTTTAACTTCACGGCTGCAGTCACCGTCTACAGTGATTTGGAGCCCAAGAAAATAAAGTCTATCACAGTTTCCATTGTTTCCCTATTTATTTGCCATGATATGATGGACCAGATGCCATGATCTTAGTTTTCTGAATGTTGAGGTTGAAGCCAGCTTTTTCACTCTCCTCTTTCACGTTCATGAAGAGGCTCTTTAGTTCCTCTTCTCTTTCTGCCATTAGAGTGAGTTGCCATTTCCTTCTCCAGGAGATCTTCCTAGTCCAGGGATTGCACCTGGTCTCCTTCATTGCAAGCAGTCTCCTGGACTGCAGGTGGATTATTTACCAACTGAGCCACTATATATACTTACAATGTATATGTAAGTATAGTATATATAGAAGCAAGCAAAAAATTTATAATGAGGTGTAGTGATAGATGTTAACTAGATTTATTGTGGTGATCATTTTGCAGTATATGGAAATATAGAATCATTATGGTATACACTTGGATATTATTTTTTCACATTTTTATAATACAAAAATGTTTTACTGAATTCTGCATAATGTACAGAATTTGTAAACGATTCCATGATATTAAGTCTGCATGCTGCATGCTAAGTCGCTTCAATCATAGCCAACTCTATGGACTGTGGCCCACCAGGTTCCTCTGTCCATGGGATTTTCCAGGGGATCTTCCCAACCCAGGGACTGAACCCAAGTCTCTTCTGTCTCCTGCATTGGCAGCCAGGTTCTGTACCACTGTGCCACCTGGGAAGCTGATATTGTCTAGAACTGGTTAAACCAGTGATGCTGGAAATCTGATCAGTGGTTGCCTGGGTTTGAGGATGAGAAAGCACTGATAGCAAGAAGTGTGAGGAAAAAAAAAAGAGGTGTGAGGGAACCTTCTAGGGTGATGCAAATGTTCACTATATGTTCACTGTAGTAGTAGTAACTAGTTAATGTACATATATCAAAAACTCAGAGAAGAGTATACTTAGAATGTAAGCATTTATTATACTGTATATAAAATACACACCTCCATGGAGTTGGTTTAAAAATACACCTCCCTTCAGCTACTGTTCTATTTCTTTGTTCCCTTTTACAGAAAAATTCCTCAAAATAGTTCTGTGGGTTCTGTGTTCCTTTTCCCTCCTCCATTCTCTCTTTGACCATTAAAGTCAGACTTCTGTGTCATCACTTCACTGAGATTGCCTGAGTCAAGATAATCAACAATTTCCAAGTGGTAAATGTCATGGCCAATTTTCTGTCCTCCTCTTGACTCATCAGCAGTATTTGTCATATCAATTACTCTTTCCCTCTACAAAGGCTTCCTCCCCTTGTCTTTAAGAACACAACTTTTTACATAGATGTATAGTTGACTTACAATGTTGTGTTAGTTTCTGGCATGCTAACACAGAAACTGGATACGTGTGTGTGTATATACATATATATATATATGGAATCTAAAAGTGATATAAATGAATATATAAATATATGCATATATTCTTTTCCAGATTCTTTTCCATTACAAATTATTACAAGATGTGGAATATAGTTCCCTGTGCTATAGAGTAGGACTTTGTTGTTTGTTTATTTTATACATAATAGTTTGTATTTGCTAAATCCCAAACTCTTACTTTATCCCTCCCCCACCCACTTTCCTCTTTGGTAACCATGAGTTTGTTTTCTATGTCTATGAGTCTGTTTCTGCTTTGCAAATAAGTTCATTTATATCATTTTTTTTAGATTTCACATAAAATGATATAATATGGTCTTTTTCTTTCGGACTTTTTCGCTTAATATGATCATTTTTGTGTGCATTTGTGTTGCTGCAAATGGCATGATTTCATTCCTTTTATGGCTGAGTAGTCTTTCACTTCAAGGACAGGGAGACCTGGCGTGCTGCAGTCATGGGATCACAAAGAGTCTGACATGACTTAGCGACTCAACAACGACAGTATTCCAGTATATGTAACATACCCATTGTGATCCATCATGTCACGTTCTTCATCCATTCATATACTGATGACAGTTAGATTGCTTCAATGTCTTAGCTATGTAAACAGTGAGGCTGTGAACACTGGGGTGCATGTGTCTTTTTGAATTAGAATTTTCTCCAGATATATGCCCAGGAATGGGATTGCTGGATCATATGGTAACTCAATTTTTAGGAATAATTTCTATTTTAAGGAACCTCCATGCTGTTCTCCATAGTTAGTGGTCATCCTCATTTACATTCTCATCAACAGTGTAGGAGGGTTCCTTTTTCTCCAAACTAGGAAGGTAGCAACTTTAACATACTCCCAACATATATATTATATACTTTGATTTAAATAAATCAATGTTCTGTCCATAATAGGCATTCAATAAATACTAGTTGAAAGAATTAAATGAACTAAAGATATTTATCCTTGGACTTGAGAGTAGAAGTACAGTGAAACAGCCAGAAATGAAATTCGAAGTGCTAGAAATATGTGGATAACCTGGTGGACCAGATTTTCCTGAGATAAGGAGGGCAAAGGGATTGGAAAGTCATATAAACCATGTGTTCACTTAGAACCCAAGACCCAGGTCAGTTCCTGTGATTCTAATAGAAGCAACAATTATCAACAGAAGATCTTCCATAAAGGGAAACTTTGCATATTGAAAATAGTAATTGAGAATCACTGAAAATGAATAGAAGTTTCCAGCTTCCATAAGCTCCCGTTAACCCACTATTGACTGTTAAGGAACGTTCCTCCAAAGAAGGAGATGTGTCCATGAGGTACGACCAAAAACCATTAAACTCCTTCTGTCCAGGAATAATAGAGCTTCACAGAGTCACATTTAAGTATAACGTTAAAGTAGGATATATTAGAGTTCTGTTTAATTCGAAGATTTGTAAGTAAAACCATAACGAGGAAATCAGGCAAGCACTGGTCATTTTTGTCCAATAGATGGAGCCAGAATAGAAAGGAAGCAGTTTTTGGCAGATTGTGAAATCACACAAAGAGGGATTGGAACTGGGAATCTACTGTGGATTCCAGACCCTTAGAGCTCACTAGGCATCCAGCCTGGGCTCTGTCTAGTCGGCTGGTGTGGGGGGAGGTGAAGGAGGGTGAAATGAACTCCATGAATGTATAGAGTATATATAGCAACACAAAGCAATGTACCATGGAAAGAAAAACAATTCTGATTTTAATTTGGACACCAAGGGTTTGTTTTTTCAAGTGTGCAGAACTTTGAACTTTAGAAACTGAGGTGGGATTGAGGCTGATTTGTGACATACTTTGGGTTATATATAAAAGATTAATAGTTATATTAAAATTATAAGGCTAATCTTAGTATTAAAATTAAAGTCATAAGACTGTTGGTTTATGGTAAACACATGTGTGCTAGAAGGAAAGAAAGAAAAAAGTGTAAAAAGAAGGCTTGTGATTACCCAAATTACTATGACTGATTAATAACCAGATACATAATGTTTCTGCAAAATTTGAACATTGTGATGTTACTAAAATTTATTGAATTACAAATAATGAATTATAGTTCATAGATGAACTTAGTACTCTACCAATTTTAAGATGGTCTCCCATAGATCATCCTGAGAGCAAACCTCAGAGACAGAAATTGATAACTGACCCAAGATTAACAGGGCAATCAGTAAAAATAGATACCCCATCTTATGTACCTGCACGCCTTTGTCAACCACCAAGAGTCCCCTGCCTCCTTGATTCTTTGAACAGACTTAGTGCGTGTAACTGAATAAGAATACAGTTCTCCAGAGATGGGAGCTATGCTCTGAGGAGTGTGATGACACGGTGAGTGAAGAGAGAGTTCAGGAGGAGAGCTGAGGCTGAGTGAGCTTGGACTCACGGTACTGGCCCTCTCCTATTCACACGGTGAGGGAGGGCTCTGTCCTCTCCATTAACCTGTGAGGACGGTGCAGGGAGAGAAGGACCAGGGAAACTCATAAGAATACTGGGCTGCATAAGGGCCTCCAGGAAGGTAAAGTGAACCCAGTTCATGAGGTTGCATTCTCTGCTGCTACACTAAATGGGGGAAAACAGGGCCACCTGGAGTTAATAAGGTTGGGATGGGCCAAGAAAGTAGAGTCCCATGATATGGAAAAGGGTGCTTGGAGTGTGTTCAAGGAGATGATTATAACGATCAGCCACTGAATTTCAGTTGGATAAGAACATCAGTGAGGATGGAAAGTCATAGGCGCAGCCTGAGCCCATTCTCAATAGCCAAGGTTATAGAAGGACAAGGGCTATAAGAAAGCAAGGAGGAGCCTGATCCTGATGGCCTCTTAGAGAGAGAACCCAATCTCTAAGCCAGTGATCTGGTTTCTTCTGCCTTAAACAACTCTTGGGTCTGCTGGTTCACAAAATCACCTTTAGAATCAAAATCACCTTTAGAATCAATCCCCATACCTGCCAGAGATGCTTGGAGGGCTCAAACAAAACCTTGTGCATACCAGGAGACGCCACAGAGACTGAGCCAGACCTGCCTTTGAGTGTTTGAGAATCTCCTGCAGTGGTACAGATCAGGAGTGGCCTGCCACAGGGCCAGGGTGTCTGTGTGCAGCAGACCTGAGTATCGCATAAGCTCTCTTGAAGGAGGTTGCCATTTACCCCACTATAGAGCCCCCAGAACTTACACAGGACTGGGGAAACAGACTGTTGGAGGCCACAAACAAAACTTTGTGCACACCAGGACCCAGGAGAAAGGAGCAGTGGCCCCACAAGAGACTGACCCAGATTTGTCTGTGACTGTCCAGCAGTTTCTGGTGGAGGCGTGGGTCAGCAGTGGCCTGCTGCAGGGTTGGGGGCACCGAGTGTGGCAGGACCTGTTGAAGGACTTTGTTTTGTGGGGCTCCAAAATCACTGCAGTTGGTGACTGCAACCATGAAATTAAAAGACACTTGTTTCTTGGAAGAAAAGCTATGACCAACCCAGACAGCGTATTAAAAAGCAAAGCTATGATTTTTCCTGTACTCATGTATGGATGTGAAAGATAGACTATAAAGAAAGCTGAGCACCGAAGAACTGATGCTTCTGAACTGTGGTGTTGGAGAAGACTCTTGTGGGTCCCTTGGACTGCAAGGAGATCAAGCCAGTCAGTCCTAAAGGAAATCAGTCCTGAATATTAGAGAGACTGATGCTGAAGCTGAAACTCCAATACTTTGGCCACCTGATGTGAAGAACTGATTCATTGGAGAAGACCCTGATACTGGGAAAGATTGAAGGCAAGAGGAGAAGGGGATGACAGAGGATGAGATGGTTGGATGGCACCACCGACTCAGTGGACATGGTTTGGGTGGACTCTGGGAGTTGGTGATGGACAGGGAGGCCTGGCGTGCTGCAGTCCATGGGGCTGCAAAGAACTGGACATGACTGAGCCACTGAACTGAACTGAACGTCACTATTAAGACTAAAACTAACAAGTAGGAATAAAAGACCTAGCTTGAAAATTGAGTTTTCAGAAAAAATATTTGTCTATTTGCATCTCATGGCGCTGTTGCGAAATGTGACTCATACACTCAAAGTCCAGAAAGAAACTAAATTACAGTGCTTTAAAAGAAAACAATTACTCCTGATGTACTCTAAATTTTCCTAAAATAAGTTAAAAGAAGGCTGAGATAGAAAAATCCTTGTTTGTAGCCTGCAAAGGAGGTTCCTGCTATGGAGGCAATTGGCTATTTGCCCCAGGATATGTCACCAATGTGAGCATTTGGCTCTTGTTCAGGCTCAGGTGGGGGTTTGGCCAGGCCTGTGGTTCCTGGGAAGTCTGTCCAGGGACCTGTCTTGCTTTGTCTTCCGACCACTCACTACATGTTTTGCAGGGACAGGATCACAGGCCTCAGAAGATGTTGTTCCGAGGAGACTAGAAAGCCAGAAGGAAGCGAAGGGAGGCACTCCCTACCCCACACAGTTCTCCCACTGTAGTCTATCTGTAGGAGTAATACTAATGCCTGTAATATTTCATCCTGCTGCATGAGGCTGGGATGTTCCCATCAGATGAGTGATACTGGAGAAGGAGCTTTCTGTTCTCCACGCACAGATGGGCATGTCACTCACATCCTTCACAATCCAGAGTGAGTAAAGACAAAAATCCAAAATTATATCTATTTTTAAAATTTTTGTTTTAAATACTTTTGTATTTAGTGTAGAAAAATATACGTGAATTTTTTTTTTTTTTTTTTTTTTTTTGCTTCTTAAGAGCTATTCACCCTTGTTTCCTAAGGGAGAAGGAAAAACATTTAGTAATTAGAGTTTGGGATATCAGAGAAGCTGCATTCTCCAACAAACTCCAACTGGATCAGAGATATAAATGTCTAAAAGAAAATTTAGAGGCTTCCCTGGTGGTCCAGTGGTTAAGAATCTCCCTTGCAATGCAGAGTTCAATCCCTGGTCTGGGAAGATCCCACATGCTGTGGAGCAACTAAGCCTGAGACCAACTACTGAGACTGCCCTCTAGAGGCCACAAGCTGCAACTTCTGGGCCCGCCGGCCGCAGTTACTGAAACCTGCTTGCCTAGAGCTCATGCTGCACAAGAGAAGCCACTGAAATGAGAAGACTGAGCACCACAATTGAGAGTTGCCTGCACACAGCAATGAAGATGCAGCACAGCTGAAAACAGAGAAAAGAAAATCTAAAGGTACTGGAAGACTTAGAAAGAATTCCCAAATACAGTAGACTGACCATATGCTTTTATTTTCTGTGTGTAGGATAAATAAAAACTCCCAAAGATATGTCTGTGCCATAATCCCCAGAACCTATGAATGTTACTTCAAATGACAAAGACTTTGCAGATGTGACTAAGGTCCTTGAGGTAGGGAGATTACTCTGGATTATCTGAGTGGGCCCTAAATGCAGCAACAAGCATCTTTTTAGGAGAGCGAAGGCAGAGGTATTACACAGACACTGGGGAAGGCGATGCGATCCCAGGGGCAGAGACTGGGGTGAGGCAGCCACAAGCCAAGGGATGCTGGCAGCCACCAAAAGCTGGGAGAGCTGGGAACAGATTATCCCCTGGAGCCTCCAAGAGGAATGTGGCCCTACTGACACCTTGATTTCAGATATCTGGCCTCCAGAAACAAAAAATAAATTTCTGTGTCTTTCAGTTCAGTTCAGTTCAGTTCAGTCACTCAGTCGTGTCCGACTCTTTGCGACCCCATGAATCGCAGCACACCAGGCCTCCCTGTCCATCACCAACCCCCGGAGTTCACTCAGACTCACGTCCATCGAGTCCGTGATGCCATCCAGCCATCTCATCCTCGGTTGTCCCCTTCTCCTCCTGCCCCCAGTCCCTCCCAGCATCAGAGTCTTTTCCAATGAGTCAACTCTTCGCATGAGGTGGAAAGTAAGAAAGTAAGAAAAACAACAAAACAAGAAAATTAGCCCCCTTAATATCTCAACTTAATATATCAAATATGTCTTAAAATGTCATTTCACTATTTTTACATTTTCCTTTGTGCTGTGCTTAGTCATTCAGTTGTACCTGACTCTTTGCGATCTCATAGACTGTAGCCCTCCAGGCTCCTCTGTCCATGGGGATTCTTCAGATAAGAATACTGGAGTGGGTTGCCATGCCCTCCTCCAAAGGATCTTCCCAACCCAGGGATCAAACCTAGGTCTCCCGCATTGCAGGCAGATTCTTTACTGTCTGAATCACCAGGGAAGCCATATATCAAACGTGTCTTAAAATGTCATTTCACTATTTTTCAGCATTTTCCTTTAGGTGGCAGCAACTGCATTTTTTTAATGCTATCCATCTGTCTAACCTCGAAGATCAGTTCAACTGTAGCATTTGGATTTCTTATTTTTTCTTTTCATAAGAAAAAATTTCTTAAGATGTTTAAGTATATATTGATGAAATGCATGGTCTTGAGATATGCCTGAGTACTGTTATGCAAAATGTAATAATGATAAATTTAAAAACAAGTTATACATTTGAGAAAATATAAAACAGACTGGGAAGCTATTCCCCAAAATGTTGGCAGTGATGATTTCTGGATAGTAGAGCAATTAATAGGTGAATTTGTTTTTCTCTTTGCCTTTCCATATATTTTACAATGAACATGGTATTTTTTTAAAACCTTGTTTTATCCTTCAAGCCTGATGGTCTTAAAGTGTCACCTGGCACCCAAACATTCCCAATATCACTGAGCTCTTTATTTCTTAACTATAGAATGAAAATGACAGAAACTTTAGGCCCACCATAAGTACTATTGAAGGAGAGATTTCAGAGTTAAGGATTCTTTCAATATTCTTCAAATCTATAATCAGATTTACTGTGCATGCGTGCATGCTAAGTTGCTTCAGTAGTGTCCAACTCTATGACCCTATGGACTGTGGCCCACCAGGCTCCTCTGTCAATGGGATTTCCCAGACAAGAGTACTGGAGTGGGTACCATGCCTTTCTCCAGAGATTTACTGTAAAGTTAACAAAATTTATGCTTTGGAGTAACCCCCTTCACTTGCTCTTATCCCTTCCATGACCTTGTGTCTCATTTTTTTAATGTGCATCATGGTTGTGACTTTATTTTTATAACTTTATTTATGTTTGGCCATGCTGGGTCTTCACCGCTGTGCAGGCTTTTCTCTAGTTGCCACGAGCAGGGGCTACTCTCTAGCTGCGGTGAGTGGGCTTCTCATCACAGCGGCTTCTCTCCTTGAAAAGCACAGGCCCAAGGGTGGGTGGGCTTCAGCAGCTATGGCTCCAGGCTCTGGAGCACAGGCTCAGTAGTTGTGGCGCATGGGTTTATTTGCCCTGCGGCATGAGGGATCTACCCAGATCAGGGAGCAAACCCATGTTTCCTGCATTGGCAAGCAGATTGTTCTACCACTGAGCCAACAGGAAAGCCCCCACTGTATCTTATTTTGAACTCATAATTTTGTATTCTTTTCCTCACAGGGCTCATAAATTGTCCAGTTACAGAACCTACCAAAGCAAGACCCACCACTGCCAAAGCAAATCAAAATACTGTTTGACAATTTTTTAACATCCTTGAATGAGATAGTCTAGTTATCATTTATTCTGAGGGGATGTAGGGAAGATATTTATAAGCTCCCCACTAAACTGAGAGGCCAAGCCTCACAAACTTTTGCACCCCTGTTGCCTTACACACTTCTGGCACATTTCAAGTATGCAAAGACCATTTGTAGCACTGTTAAATGGCAGTGAGTGTACAGGGAAAAATAAAAGGTCTCTTAACCAATTCCTTGTCCTTGGAGTCGTTGAGGGGTAATCCTTGTAGAGCTATTTCTGATGGCTGCAGAAAGGGTGCACCCACCCCAAATAACTGGGGCCACAGCATGACTCCTGGTCCCCAGAGTTTTTGACTGTCTGTAGGATGGTAAGTGGATCAGCCAGGTAAGTCATCAGTTCAGTTCAGTTCAGTCACTCAGTCATGTCCGACTCTATGTGACCCCATGAATCGCAGCACGCCAGGCCTCCCTGTTCATCACCATCTCCCGGAGTTCACTCAGACTCACGTCCATCAAGTTCGTGATGCCATCCAGCCATCTCACCCTCGGTCGTCCCCTTCTCCTCCTGCCCCCAATCCCTCTCAGCATCAGAGTCTTTTCCAGTGAGTCAGGTCTTCTCATGAGGTGGCCAAAATACTGGAGTTTCAGCTTTAGCATCATTCCTTCCAAAGAAATCCCAGGGTTGATCTCCTTCAGAATGGACTGGTTGGATCTCCTTACAGTCCAAGGGACTCTCAAGAGTCTTCTCCAACACCACAGTTCAAATGCATCAATTCTTCGGTGCTCAGCCTTCTTCACAGTCCAACTCTCACATTCATACATGACCACAGGAAAAACCATAGCCTTGACTAGACGGACCTTAGTCAGCAAAGTAATGTCTCTGCTTTTGAATATACTATCTAGGTTGGTCATAACTTTTCTTCCAAGGAGTAAGCATCTTTTAATTTCATGGCTGCAATCACCATCTGCAGTGATTTTGGAACCCAAAAAAATAAAGTCTGACACTGTTTCCACTGTTTCCCCATCTATTTCCCATGAAGTGATGGGACAGCATGCCATGATCTTCGTTTTCTGAATGTTGAGCTTTAAGCCAACTTTTTCGCTCTCCCCTTTCACTTTCGTCAAGAAGCTTTTTAGCTCCTCTTCACTTTCTGCCGTAAAGGGTGGTGTCATCTGCATATCTGAGGTTATTGATATTTCTCCCGGCAATCTTGATTTCAGCCTGTGCTTCTTCCAGTCCAGCGTTTCTCATGATGTACTCTGCATAGAAGTTAAATAAGCAGGGTGACAATATACAGCCTTGACATCCTCCTTTTCCTATTTGGAACCAGTCTGTTGTTCCATGCCCAGTTCTAACTGTTGCTTCCTGACCTGCATACAGATTTCTCAAGAGGCAGGTCAAGTGGTCTGGTATTCCCATCTCTTTCAGAATTTTCCACAGTTTATTGTGATCCACACAGTCAAAGGCTTTGGCATGGTCAAAAAAGCAGAAATAGATGTTTTTCTGGAACTCTCTTGCTTTTTCCATGATCCAGCAGATGTTGGCAATTTGATCTCTGGTTCCTCTGCCTTTTCTAAAACCAGCTTGAACATCAGGGAGTTCACGGTTCACGTATTGCTGAAGCCTGGCTTGGAGAATTTTGAGCATGACTTTACTAGCATGTGAGATGAGGGCAATTGTGCGGTAGTTTGAGCATTCTTTGGCATTGCCTTTCTTTGGAATTGGAATGAAAACCGACCTTTTCCAGTCCTGTGGCCACTGCTGAGTTTCCCAAATTTGCTGGCATATTGAGTGCAGCCCTTTCACGGGATCATCTTTCAGGATTTGAAACAGCTCAACTGGAATGCCATCACCTCCACTAGCTTTGTTTGTAGTGATGCTTTCTAAGGCCCACTTGACTTCACATTCCAAGATGTCTGACTCTAGATTAGCGATCACATCATCATGATTATCTGGGTTGTGAAGATCTTTTTTGTACAGTTCTTCCGTGTATTCTTGCCACCTCTTCTTAATATCTTCCGCTTCTGTTAGGTCCAGACCAGTTCTGTCCTTTATCGAACCCATCTTTGCATGAAATGTTCCCTTGGTATCTCTAATTTTCTTGAAGATATCTCTAGTCTTTCCCATTCTGTTGTTTTCCTCGATTTCTTTGCATTGATCGCTGAAGAAGGCTTTCTTATCTCTTCTTGCTCTTCTTTGGAACTCTGCATTCAGATGCTTATATCTTTCTTTTTCTCCTTTGCTTTTTGCCTCTCTTCTTTTCACAGCTATTTGTAAGGCCTCCCCAGACAGCCATTTTGCTTTTTTGCATTTCTTTTCCATGGGGATGGTCTTGATCCCTATCTCCTGTACAATGTCACGAACCTCATTTCATAGTTCATCAGGCACGCTATCTATCAGATCTAGGCCCTTAAAAATATTTCTTACTTCCACTGTATAATCATAAGGGATTTGATTGAGGTCATACCTGAATGGTCTAGCGGTTTTCCCTACTTTCTTCAATTTAAGTCTAAATTTGGTAATAAGGAGCTCATGATCTGAGCCACAGTCAGCTCCTGGTCTTGTTTTTGTTGACTGTATAGAGCTTCTCCAACTTTGGCTGCATAGAATATAATGAATCTGGTTTCGGTGTTGACCATCTGGTGATGTCCATGTGTAGTCTTCTCTTGTGTTGTTGGAAGAAAGTCATCACAATGGGACAATGCAGGCAGACTCCGTGCCAGTGAGGAAAAGGACCTCATCCCCCCTCTTTGAAGAGATACATTAGCATGTTTATCTATGAAACAGAGAAGAAGACATGTCTGGTGTGTGACTTTTATGTCTCTCAAATACAGGAATGCAAACTGGTGTGGGACACCAAAAGACAAGAGTGAGAGCAAAAAAGTCAGGTGCCATGTGACCAGCACTTCCATTTCTGGGTCTATACTCATAAGGAATGACTGGGATTTGATCAGATGTTTGTACACCCATGTTCATAGCATCATTACTCACAGTAACCAAAAAGTGAAAGCAACCCATGCCCATTGACAGATGAACAGATAAACAAAATGAGCCTACACACAACGGAATATTATTCAGTCTTTCAAGGAATGAGATTCTAATACATGCTACCCTGACCCTTGAATCAATTATGCTGAGTGAAGAAAGCCAATCACAAGAGGACAAATATTGTACAAATCGGCTTATTTGAGGTGTCCAGAGTAGTCAAATTCATAGAGACAGAATGTAGAATGATGGTTACTAGGCCCTGGGAGAAGGGAAAAGTAGGGAATTATTGTTTAATGGGTACAGAGTTCCTATTTTTCAAGGTGAAAAGAGTTCTAGAGATGGATGGTGGTGATGGTTACACAATAATGTGAATATACTTAAAGCACTGAACTTCACAATTAAAAATGGTTGAAATGGTCAGTTTTATGTTATTTATGTTTTATTGCCAAAAAATGCCTATAGACGGAATGAGGAAGTAAGTATTTCCTATATTTTATGAATATCTTAAGAAGAAGTTGGATGTTTATTCCAGAACTGTTCTGTAATATAGATTTGAATTATTTGTAGATGTTAATAATGATTGCTAACACCTAATGAGTCAGGGATTGTACTAAGGGATTTATGTACATTATCTTAATTTTCATAACCTATGAGGTAGCCTCTGAGGTAAATGCTTTTTGTTATGGTCATTTTCAAGTTCAAAAAAGTGAGGCTTAGTTTAAATCATTTGCCCAGGGTGCAAGGTTGATGCCCAGGGTGATGGTAGAGCCAAGATTTGACAGATTTATTAGTGTTAAGCATATTTCTCATCTCAGAGTTGTAACTCTGCTTTTTATAATAAAAATTTTTTTGATTGTCTTAGTCTTAATATTTTGTCCTTGCTGCTGCTGCTGCTAAGTCACTTCAGTCGTGTCCGACTCTGTGCGACCCCAGAGATGGCAGCCCACCAGGCTCCCCCGTCCCTGGGATTCTCCAGGCAAGAACACTGGAGTGGGTTGCCATTTCCTTCTCCAGCGCAGGAAAGTGAAAAGTGAAAGTGAAGTCGCTCAGTTGTGTCCAACCCTCAGCGACCCCATGGACTGCACCCTTCCAGGCTACTCCATCCATGGGATTTTCCAGGCAAGAGTACTGGAGTGGGGTGCCATTGCCTTCTCCATTTTGTCCTTACACAGAAGAAATTTCTAAAACAAGAAATCTGAATCAAGAAAATCCAAATTATATTGATAGGCCAGAAGATATGAGTTGAACAACAATTCTTACCAAATTGTGCTTAAAACAATCCCAGCAAGTAGTCCCTCAAATTTACTATTTGGGAGTAAATTTACTATTTGGGAGTTGGGGAAGTCAAGTCTAAATTCAGAGGTAAGGGGACTGGAAAAGCAACAATGACCAAACATTCCTTTGGGAATACAAATAATCTTGCAAAATAATTCTAAATATCACTTTAAATGTTTTATTTTCAGACTTCATAACTGCAATTTCTGACACATTATTCAGCATAAAGTGTTTTTAATAAGCATTAACTGGATCAAACACTTGACTCAACTAAGGAATTCAGAGATTACAGTCTGTTCATTTCTAGGACTCCATCTCCCCTCAAAGGATTAACTGGATATACTACTACATTTGCTTTTGAGACGCATGTTAATCCGTATGCACATACACACACACAACATGGTGGATTATGCACACGCATTTACTTCCACTACCACCCGTAGTCCCATCAAAGTGACAGAAAAAGTCTTTAAAGAGAATGAGATAAAAACAGGAATAGGAAACGAGAAACAGTATCATCATCAGAACGGAAGTTTTGAGAAATCTGTGAAAGACAGAAAGCAGATGGATGGACTGGGAGAAAGTGTATGGCAAACTGCAGGCCAGGACACGAGAAATGAACATGTTTCCCTAAGGAGGCCCTGGAAGGGAGCTCACACTCAGCAAGCTATACAATGATGAGCTGTGGGGCAATGATAAGTGGCCTCATCAGAGAACTAGACTGAGTGCCTAGGGACAGCTAGGCCCCTTTCCTTGACCTGCACAAACAAAGCTTGGCAGCTGAGACTTTTGCCCTCGGGCCAAAAGCCAGACACACTGCCCTTTAGGAAGCAAGCTGTCAGCTCAGAGAGGGTTCTTGGTCAGGATTTTTCTGGATATCTACAATACACTCAGAGTTTGTTGTACTTAGTGCATGTGAATGGAGAAGGAAATGGCAACCCACTCCAGTATTCTTGCCTGGAGAATCTCAGGGACAGAGGAGCCTGGTGGGCTGTCGTCTATGAGGTCGCACAGAGTTGGACACGATTGACGCGACTTAGCAACAGCAGCAGCAGGAGCAGCAGCAGTGCGTGTGCAAGTGTGTTAGTCTGTCAGTCGTGTCCAACACTTTGCAACACCATGGGCTATAGCCCATAGGCTCCTCTGTCCATGGAACTGTCCAGGCACGAATATTGGAGTGGATAGCCAAAATCACTCTTAAAATGCATCTCCACCCATTCCAGCTGAAAACTTCTGTTTCCCCCCACCCCTTCAATTCTGGCCCCCACCTCCCCACCCCCTCCACTGCCCCCACCCCCACTTGCTTGTTTGTTTTTTTTGCCCACAGGAAACCCTACCGAAAAGTCTTCCTGTCCACAAACCCTACCTACTAATATAAAAGCTATCAGTCATTCTATTCAAGAGCTTCTTAGGAAAACAAATCTAAACAATTGAGGAGGAGGAAACCCACACAAGCTACCTCTACTAAATTAAGGTGTTTGTTTAGTTCTTAATTTATTCATACAAATGCACAACAGGAAACATCAAACTTGTGAGAAAAAAAACAATGCAAAAGGGAAAGACAGAAAATAAATTAGATAACTGAGGTTGGAGGAAAAGATAACTCAAGCAGTTAAAGAGAATTTAAAAAAAAAATACACACAAACCAATCACATTCTTTATTAATCAATTAAGAAAGGTAATATTTCAAACAATTCCAATAAGAGCAATAACAATGTTAATTATATCATCTGTGAAATTTATAACCTATTGCATTCTTAAGACAATTACAGTTTGTGATAAAAAGTAATAATCAGAGAAGTTGAAAGAGTTCATAGAAACTAAAAATGAAAATTTCAATGGAATTGCTAAATAATATAGATATAATAGAAGATCAAGTTGGTTACCTGGAAGATAAAGGAAATAAAAAGACAGAGATATGAGAAAAAAAATGAACACATATGGAAGTTAGTGTTAGTAAAGCTAGTATTTATGAAATGTGATTCAAAAATGTATAGGAACTATGGAGAAAAAGAAATAATCAAGAAGATAATGAAATAAATTTCCTTACACTAAGAGTTTTTAGATTGACAAAGTCCACATATTACTGAGCAGGAAAAACAAACAAGAGCACATATATAGACACCCTGGTGAAATTTTAGAACTTCAAGAACAGAAAAGTGTTAGTCGCTCAGCTGTCTGACTCTTTGGGAAACTTTGGACTGTAGCCTGCCAGGTTCCTCTGTCCATGGGATTCTCCAGGCAAGAATGCTGGAGTAGGTTGCCATTGCCTTCTCCAGAGGACCCAGGGATTGAACCTGGGTCTCCCACATTGCAGGCAGACTCTTTACCATCTGAGCTACCAGGAAACTTTTAGAATTCTAAGAACAGAAAGAAACCCTAAAAGCTTCCCAAAAGGGAAGAAATGAAAAGGAATGACTATCAAACTGTCATCCAACTTCTTTTCAGCAATACTAGTAACAGAAGACAATTAATAAGACAAATATATGTTGAGTGTATACTGTGTGCTAGACACTATTTTAGATCCTTGGGATATATCAGTGAACCAAACAGACCAAAATCCTGCTCCAGTGAATCTTGCATTCTATTGGCAAAAGTATTCAAAATGCTGAGGAGGAGAAAATGAATTTTAGTATTCTAAACCTGGCAAAACTATCAGTAAAATGTGAGGGCTAAAAAATATATATATATATGTATTTTATTTACTTATTTATTGTGGTGAAGGAAAGTACAGCACTTATCGTAGGGAGCCAAGCAAGGCGATTGGGCAACATGTATTCAAAAGACTAGAACTCCCAAGTGGCTTTCAGGCAAGTATTCTTAACAATGCTTTTTAAAAAAATTCAATTTAATTTCTTTATTTTCAGTTGTGCTGAGTCTTCATTGCTTCGTGGCCTTTTCTCTAATTGCAGAGACTGGGTTCAGTTCAGTTGCTCAGTTTTGCCCAACTCTGTGACCCCATGGACTGCAGCATGCCAGGCATCCCTGGCTATCATCAATACGTGGAGCTTGCTCAAGCTCATGCCCATCGAGTTGGTGATGCCACCCAACCACCTCATCCTCAGTCGTCCCCTTCTCCTCCTGCCCTCAATCTTTTCCAGCATCAGCATCAGCATCCGGATTTCTCAGGAGGCAGGTAAGGTGGTCTGGTATTCCCATCTCTTGAAGAATTTTCCACAGTTTGTTGTGACCCACACAATGAAAGGCTTTGATGTAGTCAATAAAGCAGAAGTAGACATTTTTCTGGAACTTTATTGCTTTTTTGATGATCCAGTGGATTTGGGCAATTTGATCTCTGGTTCCTCTACCTTTTCTAAATCCAGCTTGAACATCTGGAGGTTCACAGTTCATGTGCTGTCAAAGCCTGGCTTGGAGAATTTTGAGCATTACTTTGCTAGTGTGTGAGATAAGTGCAATTGTGCGGTAGTTTGAGTATTCTTTGGCATTGCCTTTCTTTGGGACTGGAATGAAACTGACTTTTTCCAGTCCTGTGTCCACTACTGAGTTTTCCAATTTTGCTGACATAAAGAGTGCAGCACTTTCACAGCATCATCTTTTAGGATTTGAAATAGCTCAACTGGAATTCTATTACCATCACCATTATTTTCATTTCCTCTTGCATAGTTTGGTCTCAGGTCAAACAACAGGGAGGGAACATAATCCCACCTATCAACAGAAAATCGGATTAAATATTTACTGAGCATGGACCTGCCCATCAAAATAAGACCCAGCTTCCCCCACAGTCAGTCTCTTCCATCAGGAAACTTCCATAAGCCTCTTATCCTTATCCAACCGAGCGCAGACAGAATGAAAACCACAATTACAGAAAACTGATCAAACTGATCACATGGACCACAGCCTTGTCTAACTCAATGAAACTATGAGCCATGCCATGTAGAGCCACCTATGACGGACAGGTCATGATGGAGAGGTCTGACAAAATGTGTTCCACTACAGAAGGGAATGGCAAACCACTCAGTATTCTTGCCTTGAGAACAGTATGAAAAGGCAGAGAGTGGGGGCTACTCTCTAGTTGTGATGAGTGGGCTCTACTCCTCATTGAGCAGCTTCTCTTGTTGCAGAGCAAGGGCTCTAGAGTGAGCGGGCTTCAGTAATTTCAGCGTGTTGGCTCAGTAGTTGTGGCTCCCAGGCTCTAGAGCACAGGCTCAATAGTTTTGCCCCATTGGTTTAGTTGCTTCACAGCATGTGGGATCTTCCTGCACCAGGAATCAGACCTGTGTCTCCTGCATTAGTAAGTGGATTCTTTACCACTGAGTCACCAGGGAAGACCCAGGCAAGGATTTTTAAAGGTAACATTAGGGGTGAGAGTCACAGGGTATGCGATCAGCTCGTGGACATTTTTCTGATTTGTTGGTGGGAAGGTAACAGTGATATTTCAGGGATCTTAATCATTAACCTTCTTGTTCAACCAGTCTATGGTTTACATGTTTATGATCAGTTTATGGTCACCATCTTCAACCAGGTGGAGGCGGGTCTTAGTTCCTGCAGAACAACTCAAAGGTGTGGGTCAAACTGATATGTAATCCCTTGAGGAAAGACCATTTTTAGACATCCAGGAAATCAGAGAACTTTCTTCTGACACAACACAAGCCAAGAACTTAAAGGAGTAATCCAACAAATTATAATCCAAAGGATTTCCCTGGTGGTCCGGTGGCTAAGACTGTACTCCCAGTGCAGGGGGCCCAGGTTTGATCCCTGGTCACGGTCATAGATACCACATGCTGCAGCTAAGAGTTCACATGCCGTAACTAAAGGCCCCACATGCTGTAATAAAGATCGAAGATCCCGCATCCTGGTGCAGCCAAATGAATGTTTTTAAACAAACATACCAAAAAAGTCCAAACAAAAAATTAAAGTATAATCCAAGAAAGAAAACAAGAAGCAATGCTCTTTGACTATGAGCCAGAGGAAGTACAGAAAGTAAGAAGAGGAGCAAAGAAAAGAAGGTAGAAGGCTGTCTTAGTTCTTCAAGTTTAGAAGAAACTCATTTAAGCTGTGAATTTTCAGTTAAATAGGATCACATTTCCTTCTTGATGTGGATTCATCTACACAACTCAGTTGATAGTAATAGCTGGTAGTTGTAGAGGAGTGCTTTACATGGGTTAATGTTTTTATTCTTCAGAAGACTTAATTATAATTAGTGAGTGAGTGAGTGAGTGAAGTCGCTCAGTCGTGTCCGACTCTTTGCGACCCCATGGACTGTAGCCTATCAGGCTTCTTGAAAGATGGACAGTCTTGTATAACTGGGAATCAAAAATGTCTGTCTTAGTAAATACAGAAGTAGAAGTTTAGGCACATTATTTAAAGTTATAAAGAATAATTTAAATATAGAATTAGAAACATTCAAAATATATTATAAATAATATAACTAATACAAAGTGGGTGATGAAGAGATAAAGACAAGTTGGGAGGAAGTATAAACAAAAGACATTACTAATTTTTCCTGTATGGGAGTCAGTACATACTTTCAGATCCCCTGGAGAAGGAAATAGCAGCCCACTCCACTGTTCTTGCCTGGAAAATCCCATGGACCGTGGAGCCTGGTAGGCTACCGTCCATGGGGTCGCCTTTTGGACACGACTTCACTTTCACTTCCACATACTTTCTAAAGTTGACAAATTGAGAAGTGGAGCTATCAGCATTTTATTTTAAATTATAATGGTAACTGTTATGTGATCTAGTAATAGTACTGTTAATGGTGCTGTTTCTGAAGAGCAGGCCTAGGTTGCAATGGTATGGAGATCATATCCATTTTTAAAAAAATTTTTCATTGGACTGTAGTTTATCTACAATGTTGTGTTGGTTTCTGCTATATAGCAAAGTAAATCAGTTATGCATATACATATATCTACTCTTCTTCAGAATCTTTTCCCATATAGGCCATTACAGAGTATCAAGTAGAGTTCTCTGTATACAGTAGGTCCTTATTCAGTTCAGTTCAGTTCAGTCGCTCAGTCGTGTCTGACTGTTTGCAACCCCATGAATCGCAGCACGCCAGGCCTCCCTGTCCATCACCATCTCCCGGAGTTCACTCAGACTCACGTCCATCGAGTCAGTGATGCCATCCAGCCATCTCATCCTCTGTCGTCCCCTTCTCCTCCTGCCCCCAACCCTTGCCAGCATCAGAGTCTTTTCCAATGAGTCAGGTCTTCGCACGAGGTGGCCAAAGTACTGGAGTTTCAGCTTTAGCATCATTCCTTCCAAAGAACACCCAGGGCTGATCTCCTTTAGGATGGACTGGTTGGATCTCCTTGCAGTCCAAGGGACTCTCAAGAGTCTTCTCCAACACCACAGTTCAGAAGCAGCAATTCACATATCCATTTTGCACTCTTCTGTACTGATAAATTTTTTTATTATGTGTGTGTAAAACTGCCATAAAATAATAATAAACTGCTTCGACAATACTAATATGTTAGTATTTTTAAAGAGTGGAGACATACTAAGTTAATCTTTTCCACAAACACAGCAATAACATTTAATATATGTAGGTATATGTTACTTAGTCATAGTTGTCAAATGTCCTCAAAGGCTCACAGTTTTTAAGAAAAGTTATGAGGTCAAAGAGAGTTTAGCATATTATTTATCTGACATTCTTAAGTTGACAAACAAATAAAACCCACTCCCTAGCTTTTCTGATTTTGAATTTGGGGAAAGTTGCAAATGTTGTGTGTCCTAACCTTGTTGACCCTACAAATGACTCAAAAACGGATGAACTAAAGACTTTGGACTTTCAAAAAAAGGAATTCAATCACTTGGGATTACTCATCTGTCAAACTAGAACAAAATGCAGTTTGCATTAAGCAAGCTTCATTGACAGTTAATATTTATTCAGTCAGGGATGCTGTGGTGGAGTGGACAGAGCTCGGGTCAGAGAGCCTCTCTGCCCCTGCTCTGTCCCTAACTAGCCAGCGACCTGCGGCCGCCGCTTGGTCTTCAGTTCCTTCATGTGTAGAGTGTGGATATATTCTACCTCCTCACTCCTTCATATTGTCCCTATGAGGACCAGAAAGAATAAATCACTAGAAAGTCTTTGAAATAGTACAAAGTGTTCTGAGATTACAATGGAGTGTAATTTGGATGATAGAGTTTCAAAGCTGGAAAGAACTTAGAGGTTAACTAGTCAAATTTCTTTAATTTGGTTGCTTTTTCTGACTTACTTAGAGGTACTTCATATATTATTACCAAGAGTCTTATAACAGAAATTGATCTCTTCTAAAATTGCAAAGAGTCGTAGCTTGTTAATGCTGCGAGGGACTTTGCCGGTCATCTCATCTAATCCCCTTGTTTTCACATGAAGCAATAGCAACCCAAAGAGGGCGCTGGCCTAAGGTCAACACGGGGCAGTGAACTCAGACCTGGGGCTAGAATGTGGGTTCCCAGACTCCCAGTCGAACGACCCTTTCCCATGCCGCTGCTAAATCAAGAAAAGAATGACCATTTGGGGGTAATAGTTGTTAATAAAGGTATAGATTAACCTGACAAGGTATAACTAATCTGACAACAGTATGCCAATTATGTCTAACCATTTTTGTAATGTTCAAAAGATTTTTCCTTCCTCAAAAAAGCAAGTTTATGATAAAATAAACAATAAAAATGTAAACTTTGAGGAAAAAAATTTAATGAAACAAAGGGATCATGTTTGAAAAATAATATAACTACATAGACTCAAAACTATTCTCTAAATAAAGCCAAGATTGTAAGTATCAGCTCAGTTAGGCATTTAATAGACAAATACATTACCAACATTTCAGTGAAACTTGGTTTCATTTAGGTCTTCATACTAATCTTTGGAAGAGAGGCGGAAGAGTGTAAATGGTAGGAACACAGGGTTTAAGCCACGATGTAAATCCAAATTCCAGCCCTGCCAATTACTAGATATATAACTTTTGAAAATGTACTCAATCTCCCTGAGTCTGTTTCCTCACATGTACTATGGGAATCATTGTTGTTCAGTCACTAAGTCATGTCTGCTTCTTTGTGACCCCATGGACTGCAGCATGACAAGCTCCTCTGTCCTGCACTATCTCCCAGAGTTTGCTCAAATTCATGTCCATTGAGTCAGTGATGCTGTCTAACTATCTCATCCTCTACTGCCCCCTTTCTCCTTTTGCTTTCAATCTTTCTGAGCGTCAGGGTCTTTGCATCAAATGGCCAAAGTATTGGAGCTTCAGCATCAGTCTTTCCAGTGAATATTCAGGGTTAATTTCCTTTAAGATTGACTGGTTTGATCTCCTTGCAGTCCAAGGGACTCTCAAGAGTCTTCTCCAACAACACAGTTCAAAAGCATCAATTCTTCAGCGCTCAGCCTTCTTTATGGTCCAATCCTCACATCCATACATGACTACTGAAAAAACCATAGCTTTGACTGGACAGACCTTTGTCAGCAAAGTGATGTCTCTGCTTTTTAATATGCTGTCGAGGTTTGTCATAGCTTTCCTTCCGAAGAGCCAGCATCTTTTAATTTCACAGCTGCAGTCACCATCCACAGTAATTTTGGAGTCCAACAAAATAAAATCTGTCACTGCTTCCACTTTTTCCCCATCTGCTGCTGCTGCTGCTGCTGCTGCTGCTAAGTCGCTTCAGTCATGTCCGACTCTATGCGACCCCATAGACAGCAGCCCACCAGGCTCCCCCGTCCCTGGGATTCTCCAGGCAAGAACACTGGAATGGGTTGCCATTTCCTTCTCCAATGCATGAAAGTGAAAAGTGAAAGTGAAGTCGCTCAGTTGTGCCCGACTCTTAGCTATTTGCCATGAAATGATGGGACTAGATGACAAGATCTTATTTTTTTTAATGTTGAGTTTTAATAACAATTATAACATAGAGTGGTTGTAAGGATTAAAAAGCAATCCACAGAATTCAATAAACAGGATCACTCACATTACCACTTGGGATTTTCACAGATGGAGAAACCAGAGCTCACAGAAACTATTTACTCAAGATTGCTCACCTAGTAAGTGGTAGAGACAAAACTGAAATCTATTTAGCATTGCTAAAAGCTCCAGCTCTTTCTACAACTAAAACAAAGTTCTCCCTAAGTAGGACAGCTTTGTCAGCCAATTTCAGATGATAAGGCCTCTAAATGCTTGCCTCTCTGCTGGCCTGCCAAAGAAAGCTGCTGGACTCTCAAGTACACAGTCCCTGTGTGCTGGGGAGGGGTGGCCACCCATCTCTGCCACACAACCCTCTGTTGTGTTCCTATGACCCTGATTTCGTGTACAAGAGGAGGCACATGCCCTTCATCCCTTCCACCATCTCAGTTTGCTCCTGACAGGACTCTGGAAAACCCTTCTCCTTTGTACACCCATATCTGATTGCAGGCTCTTCAGCACTCAAGTGCCCCTCAAGAACCCCTGACTTTTCTCTGAGAGGGCTCATGCAGACTTGACTCCCCCTATCCTAGAGGTTAGGGACCCAGTCTTTTTATTTTTATGTCTCTCAGAGCCCAGCATGAGTTATATTCATTAGAACTCCATAAATGTTTGCTGGGAAAAAGTTGGAAGGATGAAGGAGAAGAAAGTAGATACCAGTGTTCTTGTCACTCTAGAGTTCCTGAAAAGGGTATAACCAGGAGGTTATAACTTCCCTAGTTCCAAAAACATCTAACAATATTCACACATTTATCTCATGTATCTGTCTATATATGGAAGTATTGATAATAGAGAAATCACTTTTAGTCTCAGAAATTAAGCTCAAACTTTAGGAGACTGGAGGCATGTGTGTGTGTGTGTGTGTGTGTGTGTGTGTGTGTGTGTGTGTGTGTGTGTGTGTGTGTGTGTAAGTCCAAATTAGGTGGGGACTATGAGGATTGAATAGCAAATGTGAGTGGAGTCCAATAGCAGGACATGGAAATTAAAAGGCCTCAGATCTTCTTACAGATATGCCTCCAAGCTGCTACATAAACTTGGGTAAGTCACACTCTCAGAGCAGTTAAAATAGAAGTAATTTTAAAGGCTGTCACTCTTACAGAATTGTCACAGACAAATATGATAATGTATTTTAAATAGCCAGTTTTAAAAGGACCCATGGCAGTGATCATTGTGCTTTCTGAATTTTTACAATGCCTATGATCTTTATGGACCATATTCTATCATTTGAGCTTTTTCTAGTTGCACTTTCTCTCTATCCCAACTAATACCTCTAGAATTCATAACTTTTGGCTCAACAGCCATTTATTCCCATTAATTCCATCCCTGAAATGGCTTTAGAATCTGTTCCCAGCCTCTCTGTTCCCCTTGTGACTCTCCAAGTCTTTTCAATAATTCTCACTTAGATGCAAGAGCTTTTGTAACAGTCCCTCTCCATTATATCTGCTTCCTTCTTGGACATTAAATTCAGGTTGCCCATGGCATGTGTCCTTGAGAGTATGTAAAAGCTCAGCTTTTGGCTGCAGCTATCTTGGATATATCCTTCAGTGTTCTCTGGTTTCTAATCCCTTGGCACACTAATTCCAGCTCCTAATACCAGTCATTGACTCCTGGCTTTGATTACCTGAGTGGACATGCTTTTCTGTCACGCCACATTCTGTTTGACGTAACATCATTTTTACTCACAAGCCCATAGCTGCAACTCTGGGCCAAAAAGTATTTTCATTGCCTTATTCTGGCTATGATTGCATCATTCTAGCCCTCTAGCCTATTCATTTTGTAAAGGAGACCAGGCAAAATCCATCATTAAAGTGTCATTCCAACACTCCAATTATAACATGATACTCTCTGATTTCAGAGTCAACAGCAAAATGTCAGTGTTGTTGTCCAGTATCTGGGGACTTGGCTGGGTATGAGACACAAATGATCTTTGGCAACAGAAGGCTGGTGGGAAGGAAAACAGAAGTTGGCTTTCTGGGAACACCCACCACTGGAATGGAAGGTGAACTAGGAGGAGCTGACTGAGCTCCAAAAGCAGGCCCTGGAAGAGGTTGTTAGGGGAGCAAAGTCAGGAGGTCACGACAGTCTCAGCTACCAGTCCAGAGGCTGTTGGAGCCGACATGGAGGCAGGGGGGATAGCGGTTAACCAAGCCAATTACACTGTTCAAGTTTTCACCTTAAAAAGCACACAGATTAATCCTTGCTGAACAGTCCATTTATTCCTTCAATAAATCATTAGACACCAAGTATGTATGAGACATTGTGTTAGGCATTGAAAACACAAAGGAAAAAGAGAGCAGGCGTGGTGACTTCTTTGGCAAGCGTTGTTAAATCACTTGGCACACACCATTCTTCTTTACTGTCTTGTCAGGTTTAGAATAGGTTTTGGACCAGTAGATATGGCCTCTATCCAATGCATTTATGCAAACAATTCTCAGGTGTGCCACAAATATGTGGTCAAGATAAGATTATAGCCTCCATCTCTGCTCTGAAATAATGAAACAATCTTTTTTTTAAAAAAAAAAAAGAAATCCTTCATAGGCAAAGAACAAAAATATACATTGGTGGTTTCTAGTTGTCTTGAATCTTCCAAGCAGTTTTTTCAACTGACCATCCCTCTATATTCAGTTCATCAAAAATCCCAGCCTGGAATCTTGAATAGTTAATCATCACAACACAATTCTCAACAATACACCCATGTGTTTATGCTAACTGTCAAGAGTACTTGGTGACCCAACCCAATGAAATGATTTCACTTTGTTAAACTTGCTTCTCACAGAAAGGTTAGTAACAACAACAACAAAATTGGCTTTTTGAGAAGAAATTAGTCCATATCACTAAGAATCAGTGTCCAATGAGAAAGAAAACTTACATAAATAAATAGGCATGTCAGGGGACTTCCCTGATGGACCAGTGATTGGGACTCCGTGTTTCCACTGAGAGGGGTATGGGATAATCCCTGGTTGGGAGAACTAGGATCCTGCATGCTGCGTAGCACGGACCAAAAAAAAAAAAAAGAGGCATGTCATATTCTTGGCTTGAAAGACATACATTGTAAAGATGTCCATTTTTCCTAAAACCAACCTATAAGTTTATTACAGCCCAATAAGATTCTAATAGAATCCTTTGGGGACTTGGGAAAACAGTTTTAAAATTTGGAAGAATAAAAGTCTGCAAGAATAGGCAGGAAGAACCTAATACAGAAGAATGTTCAGAAGGACTTTGCCAGTTATTTAAACTGCAGTATTTGCTGCTATATTCTGCTGCAGGAATAGACAGATAATGAATGAAACAAACTATTGAATAAGTTGATATGAATGAGATTTGATTATATAATAAAATGGTGAAAAGCAATGTGTTTGTTATTTGTACAGTCAGTTCAATCATGTGGAAAAAGAATAAAGTTGGATCCCTACCTTGAACTTCCAAATGGAATAAAGATTTGGAACCCTGAAAACTTTTTAATGAATAATTTTATAATGCTTAAATGAAAGAGGGCTTGAAAGCGTGATACTTGGCTGTCTCAGCATCACATCTACGCCCTGCACCCCGCAGGTGTGATTCCCCACTGTGAGTGGTCTCCGTGTGACAGAGTACACGGCCTGGACGTTAGGAGCTGAGATCAGCCCTCTTTCAGGCACACACATGAGGCCATCTAGGGACTTTCTGTGACTTGCTGACTAAAGAAGGTGTTCACAACTGGTTTTCAGATGATTCTTCCCTGATATACAGACACTAGTGCACTATACTGGTTCATCTCATTGCCCACCTTCCTGGAAGGAGCAATGGCCTTTTGGTTTAGAATCCAAGGAGAAAAGACTTCAGTCAAGGGATACATTAAAGATTCTACTGAATTGGAAAATGAAACTCCTACCTTTTTATTTCTTGGCGCACAGACAGAAAGAAAGTTCAAGTGTAGACTGGGAGATTAACTCTGACTCCAAAGGGAAAGAGAGTCATTATAGCATAATAGGGGCAGAGAGGGGGTGCCTAGGCCTCTGCATACTCTGTGACCATGTTGAAAGTCAGTACAGGAGATGCTAGTAACATACACAAGCAGAGCCATTATTCACTCAGATCCCTTGGAAGTGAAAATTTGGGTCACCTGCACCAGTAAAAACCCCAACCAGCTAAAACACAAGTGGAGGGCAAAGAATCAGTTTTGTGTTTTCTAGATATTATTTTGGGTTATATATCCCAGGACTAACTTTAACGTGTTAATATATCCCCATTTTAAGCACTAAGTCTGTTCAAGTTTCCTAAAGAAAGATAAACCTTCTTGCTTACGAATTGATCTGCAGAGGAAGTTTATACCATCTGCTGTTTTTCATCTTGCTGTCTCCTCTCTCCCTCATCCCCTACCTCCTGGTCCGTGGGACTCTCTCCAACTCTCTTTCCACTTTTGGTACTTTGTTATTGTTTCCCTCAATTCATCAGGCTCTATCCCACCTCCATACACTAGCAGCTTTTCCGCTTCCTCGCCTTTCTTACACGCTGCTCATCTGCTGTCATCTGAAATGACACCTAACAGTCTTCTCTGAAGCCTTATGAGTTCCACCTTACTATGTAAGAGTACTTTATACTTTGTCATTATAGGTTTACATGTTTGTCTCTGCTTATGAAATTCACCTTTAAAACCCCAGAGCTTGGCCCTGAGAATCGCACAGAGTAGGTGCTCAATAATGCATGTGGACCAAACAAATGAATCACCAGTGTAAGAGGCAGGTTGAGAACAGATAGACTCTCAGCCATAGACTTTCTTTGTATTTTTTAAATCTTCTTCAGTTTCCTTTGTTAATAATTTATAGTTCTCTGCATAAAAGTCTCTCACTTCCTTGGTGATTTTTATTCCTAAGTATTTTATTTTTTGGATGTGATTTTATTAACGTAATGGATTTTTTGTTACCTTCCCTTTCTGGTATTTCATTTTTAGTGTAAAGAAATAACACCTGACTGTTATGTTAATCTTGTATCTTGCCATCTTAATGAATTCATTTGTCAACTCTAGTAGTTTTTGTGTGAAGTCTTTAGGGCTTTCTGTATATCGTATGCAATTATAAGTCTGTGTTTATGTTATTTATTTTTGACCACTAGGTTTTTGTTGCTGTGCGCTGACTTTCTCTAGTTGTGGTGAGCAGGGGCTACTCTCTAGTTCCGCAGACTTTCAATGGAACAAATATTCCTCTAAGTTTACTCTGCCCTAAATAACTAAAGCTTATACCCACAAGCACTTAGAAAAAGCCAGTATTAATTCTGTACTCCAGAATACATTGCTATTTTTCACATTCAACACTTCATGGGGAAAGATTCTAGGCCTGTGGGTACAAAAAGATCATAGTAATAACCAGTGAGACTTTCTCTACCTTTGGCCCTGATCCTGTGACTCACTTTGTTCAAGAGTAAGCTGTACGGACACACAGCATAGTCTGTAGTGCATTTTCAGCTTCGGGGATAATTGAGGCTAGAAATTCAGTACTACTGCTGTGTTTCAGTTTGCATTTTTTGTTACAAACGTCGATCACTCACTAATCGACTTCTTCCTTTCCCTAACATTTCCCTAGGTCTGATAACTGTCTTGGTAAACACACTGTATATTAATAGCATGTGAAATTTGGGGAAATTTCCATTTCCTTCCTTTTTTCTCAAAAATTCCTTTTTCTATTTTTACTCACCACCATTGTCAGAAGTACGTTTTACATGACAGGAGTCTTGTAACCTCTTCAAATGTCTCTGTTTCCTTCTGAGAATATTTCAATCATTCTTATATCTGTTTGGCCTAATTTTAATTATGATTCCCGTGGTCATGGGACTACTCACATCCAGCTTTCTGTTCTATGTAGTTACTCACTGAGCCAGAATTTTAAATCCACAAACTCAGAACAACCACATTAAAGCTTTGGGGACAGTAGAAGTTATTTTATGCACTAAAGCAGCAATTTGCCAAATGTTCCCTAGTGATCTGAGAAAAAAATTGCCGAGTTTTTCATGGTATTTAATTTGCTTCCAGGAATTTAGGGAAAGAGAGAATCTGAGTTAATGTGAACAAATGGATAATCTTAGATCTTACCTGTCCTAAAAATCAATACTGTTGCCTAATTGAGTGAGCATGTACAGGAAATGTGTTCAAAGACTCAGGCCCAGCTCTCTGAATAGTGAAACATGATACTTTCCTCTCTTGGGAAAATAACCATAGGAGAAATTCTGTTTCTCCTTCATGACTTGTCTAAAAGTTAATTGTTTACTTTATGCACCAAATAATAGTTAAAATATGCATATATTTTTAAATCTCAGGTTACCAAATATTGGGCATTCCTTGCTTACAGTATAGTTTTGAAATACATTCACCATTTTATACTCAGAAACTCAATATTTATCAAAATTTAAAAAGTGGTCCTTTAATGACTTTATAAATTACCCATTCTATTTCATTATAATCACCACTAAGCCCCCAAATACTCTACAGCCTCAAGGAAATTCCTGATGATCAATTCCTTTGACATAATCTCAACAGAATGAAATATACCAGAGATATTTGTGGAGCGTTTACTGTACTCCAGGACTGGGCTGAACAGTGGAGATAAAACAGTGACTAAAAGAGACATCATCCTAACCTTCATTATATTTACAGACTAGCTGGGAGATTGCAATAACAGGTCTTCATATGATTAATGTGTAAACAAAATTCTGAGGATTTTGATCCCAATGATAAACTGAATTCATCCAGTCAAGATCACCATGGATCTTCATATGGCTAAATCCAATGGTCAAGTCTCAGTCAATCTCACTCAGCGTCTCAAAAGCATTTGATAAAATAGCTCGCAACCTCCTTTCCTAAACATTTCTTCAACTGATGTCCAATTTATTGGCGTGACTTCTAAGTTTTTATCTTCAGTCCAGCCATTTTTCTACATTTGACATTCTATACGTCTATCTGCTACCCAACACCTTCTCAGAGATCTAATAGCATCTCAAATTAAACCTGTCTTGACCTGAACTTGCATTGCATTCTCCACTCCACACAAATCTACTTCTCTCCTCCTGTTCACCGTTTTATTAAATGGAACCTGATTTATTCAGTACATCAGATTAAAGATATTGGAATTGGTCATAATTTTTCTTTTTTCATACTCCTCAGGTAAATGACCAGAAAATCCCGTTGGATTTATTTTCAACTTATATCACAATTTTATTGTCTCCACCCACCTTCATCACTAGTTCAAGACACCATTTTCTATCATCTGGATTATTCTAGCAGACTCCCAGCTCATCTCTTTGATTTTGCTCTTTTGTTACTCCACACAGCAGTTAGAGCCTTTTGAAGGTCTCATCATGGCATTTCCTTGCTTATTTCCTTTCCATGGCTCCCTGTTACACTTAGAGTAGAATCCTTACTGTACTATGTTAGACTGTCTATGGGCTGGTCTTTGCCTGCCTTTCTGCTTCCCTTCCCTTCTACTCTTCTTGCTATTCCTGGGCTTTGCTCTGCACATCCCCACTTTAAGGGCTTGGCATTTGTGTCTCTCTGACTAGAATATTGTTTACCTACACATTACAAGTCTCTCTATTTCAGTTCATACATGTTCCTATTCAAACGTTAAGTTTTCAGAGAGAACTTCTCTAACTGTAAACTACTAAACCAGCGCAACCCCTCCACCTCCTTCTCTCAATCATCTTGACCTACTTTATTTTCTTTCTAGTTCTTATTATGCCCTGACATCATGTGTGTGTGTGTTTATTGTGTTTCTCTCCAAGAGATTCAAGAGCACAGGAAATTTTGTCTAATTCACTCTTGTATACCGATGCCTAGAACTATGAGTATCTGGCACATACTCTTAAGATGTAGGTTACATGAATAAATGTGATGATAGTAATAAGGAAAATCACAGAGGTCATTAAGATAGTTATGCAACTCAGACTGACTGAGGTGTCAGGGAAGCCAGAGAAGGAAGCAAAGATCCATTCTGGTTAACATCTATAAACAAAAAAGTCAGCTCACAATGTGCATAACAGAGTTCTCTAATATTATACTCTCAAGACACTTGCACATCCCTCCTTCTGAGCTGACCCATTGGGTAGCCATAAAAGCTCTATTGAAGAAAAATGTTTCTCATGTATAGTTTGGTTTTGTTTTTCCCCAGAGAAATGTAACCAGAAATATCTCATTTATCTGTGTAACAGATCTGTTGGGTAGTCGGCAAGAGAGATGAAAGGAGAAGGAAAAAGAAAGGAATAATACCAGTATTGTCTCAGTAAAAAAAGCAATGAAACAGAGAGAAGTCTTGTGACAGACTCAGCATGATATTGGTAGAGCTAGACATGTAATGAATCCTTCTAACTTATTACTGATCTCTGTTTCCAGGGCCTGAGATGTGGAGTGGGAAGGAGGCAGAGGGAGAGGGGGGAGAGAAGTTTCTGTGTATCAGTTCAGAATGGATATGTTTTCTGTTACATCTTCTTAATCCATATCATCACCTGTAATTTCCATCATGATTCCCTGAAGGTTTGCAGTGCAGGAGGTAGAAAGATGTAGAAGGAAAGAGCTGGTGTTCTATAAATCATTATTAAATTGATAAATTAGTTGGTAAGAGCAAAGGGAACAAGAAAGAAGGTTTTGTTCCATG